>NW_026042611.1:0-147921 GCF_023856365.1 Brienomyrus brachyistius | reverse complement strand
TGAAGATTTAAACCGGCTGATGTGGAAAATGAATCACTATTGTAGGAGTACTTCACAGTACTTTAACAGAAAAACTGGTGTAATATTACATTTGATTTCACAATGTGAGTTTGACGTCAGATGTCACTGCGTATCACGTCGACATCGTACGTCAGTTTTTGGTTTTGAGCGAACGCGAGATGATGAATGAATTTGAAACTGAGGACGGCACAGTGGTTAGTGCTGGCTTCGGTCCAGGGCCCTTTCTGTGTGGAGTTCGCATGCTCTCCCCGTTTTCGCCGGGGACTCCAGGTTCCTCCCACGGTCCAAAAGCATGCAGGATAGGTTGACTGGTGAGTCTAAATTGGCCCTGTAGTTGTGTGAGTGTGTGCGACCTGCGGTGTGTAGGTGACTGCCTGGGCTTGGTTCCTGTCTGCGCCCCTTGTTCCCGGGATAGGCTCCGGTCTCCCCCGCGATCTCAGTTGGGATTAAGTGGTTTCAGAAAATGGATGGATGGACGCACCGCCCGATCTTCAATTGGCGGTGTGGCAGCATATTAGCTTTCCGGTAATCACAAACGAGGAGGAAACAGCGAGAAAAGCACAGACAAGACATAAACTGCATGCAAACATTGTAATAGACTGATAACATACACAAACAGGTCCACTGGCACCACCGTGAGCTGAGTGAAGATTATTAAAAGGGCAAAGCACGCTAAAAAGCTGCACATGCAAACCTTAGCTTATTTATTTGATTTATTTTTTTTTATTTACTTATTTTGATTTGGGATTTTTTTCAACAGTATTTTATTCAAATTCAGTTGCACTGTTCACAACAGTGTCAACAGTTCAGAAAGATAAATATAAGAATATTTTTGAATATATTTGTCTGCAGCTCATTCTGCAAAAAATGAGAAATTGTATCGTGAACTCAGAATCGTGAATCGTATCAAATGGTGAGTTGAATGTATCGTTACATCCCTAGTTCTTACAGTAGTACTATGGTATGGTGGAGCCACATGACAGGAAGGCAGTACATTGCGAAGTCTGTTAAGAACATCATTCGCACTGAACTGCCCTCCATTGACCAGCTGTACTTTAACTGCCACAGTAACAAGGTTCAGTCTATAATCCAGGACTCTGACCACCATCCACAAACACTGACTAGCAGATTCATGAACAGCTTCATTCGCCAAACAATTCAAACCTGCAGCTTTTGCATCCCCTGTAACAGTCATTTCCACGGCAGCTGCACTGTACAGCTGTTACTGCACTTTATCCACCACTGACCACGTATCATCCAGTTTTGTCCTGCTTTGTATCGCACTGTTTCTGCACCATGTTGTCTTGTACTCCCTTGTGTTGTTATGCACCATCTGTGTTGTTCTGAGCAGTGCCATGATGCAATATTACAAAAAGATCTTGAGGAAATGCAGAGTTCTGGAGGAGATTCTCACAGATCATGGCATGTGTTTATACTGAAGAAACTGTACAAATTGCTAGACATAAAACACAGGACTGGCAACTGTGGTACGTTTTAACACCTTGATAAAAAACTTAAAATCCATAGTAAGTAGGACAACCTCATAGAACCTTTACTAGTCATGTTCAGAAGATTAACACGGATTAAAAAACCATTACTATGAAAGCACGCTAATCAGTTAAGTTGATTATGTGGAGAGAGAGAAAAAAAACTGTCTTTGAAAAAGATCAACCATAGAACGAAGCTGCAGCATTGACACCCCCTAGTGGTGATTTGAAGATAGTTCTGTCTGTAGCAGCTAAGCAGTAGATTTGGCGTCAGGTGCCATGACAACTCAGTGCTGCTCGGTTTGAACGGCAGAAGCACAAAAATAAAGGGGGCATCTACTGCACGCCCCCCACCCTTGAAAATGGTACAAATTATCATGCAACAGTTTTCTTAAGTAAGTCCTTTTTGGGCGTCTGCAGAAACCTCCACGATGCGATTGCCCTGATTAAGAAGTGCGCAGCGGATACAATTTGGGATGCATCGTTCATCCGATTTATTAATATATAATTATTAGTATGTCTATATTATTTTAGAAACGTTACTTGACGAATATTTTTCATTGAGATTGATTCCCCGTTTAAAATTTTGGTGACACTTCATATTTTTTAAGAGAGACAGACAATTTGACGCATGCAATTTGCAGAAATATGTTGTGCCGCTATAAAGTACACAGGCAGCATGACAAACATAAGTACTCACTGAAGCCACGACATACGCCCGGCTGGCCCCAGCGGTACCCCTAAGAAGAAGGCTTTTTTCACAACCCACGACCATCACGAGGGCAAAAAAAACTGAATAGCCTAGAATTTAGTTAATTACAAGCACATATTTATTGGAGCAAGAGCTCTAACATAAAACTACCTTGTAATTATAAAGTATTATGGCTGTGAACAATGTACAAACAGGCACAGAAAGTAAAATACTCCAAAAATGCAAAGAACCTAAATATTTTTGTTTCCACCGATTCACTCTTGATGTGTTAGGAGTCACAGTTCAGTAGCCTATTCTTCAGTATCTGCATTTAAGACCACCAACTGCTCTTTCTCCTCCTTCGCTCGTCGGCTCAGAGTATTGGACTTGGTAAGTAATGTTGCCCTTTTGGTTCCAGCAGCACTCTCTGCTTCCTCTGCCATGTGCTCAGCATCCTTTTGTAAACTCTCACATACACTTTCCAGTGAGACTCTCTTCCTCTTGAGTTCCTCAAGTTTTTCTTTTTTGCTTTTCGCTCATCTTTCACCTTTGGTCAGAGGCGCTTTGGTTGCTCCCCCACACACTCTGACATGGTCGCATATAAGCCTCTGTGCAACAACTGTTTCCTCTGATAAGTTGCAGGTCTCCACCTCTATTCGTTCCACTTCGGCTTGCCCATAGGACAGCAGCAGCAAGTTCTTGCAGAACATCCAGAGGTCAGGATAAGGCCCACTAACTTTTTGATGTAAAAAGACATCAACTTTGGATGGTGCTGAAGGAATGAAGGATATAAAATCCAAGCCTTTTGCCTCATTGTGCAGGTGATTATCAGACTGCTGGGATATTGCATCACCTGTAATTACATTAATTACAGTAGATTAGATGCAGATCAACAATGTCAATACACAGAATCACATGTAGAATAGGAAAGTGATTTATAACCCAATTTTCCTATGATACCATAAATGTGCAATCATTTTAATTTAATCTTGAGATATCTCTAGGCTCATCAAAGAAAATATAACTGGGCTGATGCTTCTTTTCAAACACCAAGAGTCGGTCTTCTAAATACTGCTAAAATCTACGTGTTAACACTATTCAGTTCAGGGACGGATTATGGGTTGTGTGGGCCCCTGGGTAAAACGTTCGCGAGGCCCCCCCCCCACCACCACCACCTGCACCACCACCACAACCACCACAAGTCAAGGGCCCTTGGCAGCCAAACACCCTCCCTATAGGGTCAGGGGACCTTGTAGGCAGAGGATCAAAGAATGTAGGCCCTCTAAAATAGACAAACGAAAATACATTGCTGATAAGCGTTGCAAATTGTTTTGGGCTTGGGGCCCACGGGCCCCCTGCACCCCAAGGGCCCCTGGGCAGCGGCCCCGCTAACCCGGTTTGTAATCCGTCCCTGATTCAGTTAGATGTGAAAAAAGAAAAGCATAATTTAAAAATAATATTCTGAACTATCCTATTCTTATCCTATGATTTACCAGCAGATATCCTGCCTGCCAACCGATTCTCCTGCGCAAACTTCTGCATGAGATTTCTCCTTTTCTGCTGGCAGTTATCTGGCTGGTGTGCATTTTGTTTGGGTCCAAGCACGTCATCTCATGTACAATCGAGTACTTCAGAGGGCATTTATCCAAGGCCTTTTTGCACATTTTTGAGAGCACAATCTGGCAATTTTTTTTAATCTGAAGGACACCAAGGTCACTTCCACTGCCTTTGGCTCCTGACTGTCTCTGACAAAAAGATGGTTTGTCAAATTTCCAGAATCTTTCTGCACACTCAGCCCAAGGTTAACACTACCTCAGCTGTACATATCAAACCAGCTCAAACTCCATGTTATTCACATATTTTTTACTTCACAATTGTTTGATACATTTGTATGTAAAGATACCAGTGAATTCACAGAAGTCCCACCTTGATGACAGCCATTCCTATATCCACCTCCTTTGGACTGAGCCAGAGTTTTTGCCTGTACAACAGCTGTACATGTTGCTACACAACACTTAAACATTCTATTTCCTCAATGAACTATTTTTTTTGCAGCAAAAGCCATGAAGCAGCAATAAAATCTTTAAAATATGCTTACCAATAAATATGGTTCTCCCATTTAAACACATGTAAAGATAAACCATGGATATTTAAAAATCATGGGTTCGTTAATGAGTTTAAATGTTATTGAATGGCTTACCTTAAACTTCTCCAGTAAGTCTTCAGCGGTGGAGTGGCTCATGTACTGTGATCCCAGAACCAGGACTGCACTCGAGAGCCATTCTCATAATTCACCCAATACCTGACATGCACATCCAGTTGTTTTCTTTTGATGGTCCTGTTCATACTTACGTCAAACATGACAACGAAGCTCCCTTTTAATATATGGAGCGAGTCCAAATCGCGCAAGAAAAGCGGTTTTATCTTTACCACAAGTGACCCTGCGAGTCAGGGAACATCACCCTGGAGACGGTGTGAATGTCATCATTGGACGTATAGGAGTGATGTCGGCAAACCGTTTGCAAAGCCCATAGCACTTCTGCTTTCAGTGTGGGTTGAGGAGGATGTACTGAAGGCATTATTTGTCATGGGATCCGGAGACACTGCCAAAACGGGTGTAGGCCTATCTTTAGAGGTTGTACTTATCTCCACTGAATAAACATAAATCTGGGCTTATTCTATACTGAACAAAAATATAAACGCAACACTCTTGTTTCTGCTCCCATTTTTCATGAGATGGACTTAAAGACCTACAATTCATTCCAGATACACAATATTACCATTTCTCTCAAACATTTCTCACAAATCAGTCTAAATGTGTGATAGTGAGCACTTCTGCTTTGCTGAGATAATCCATCCCACCTCACAGGTGTGCCACATCAAGATGCTGATCTGACATCATGGGTAGTGCACAGGTGTACCTTATACTGCCCACAATAAAAGGCCACCCTGGAATGTGCAGTTTTTTGCTTTATTGGGGGTCTGGGGACTCAGAACCGGTCAGTATCTGGTGTGACCACCATTTGCCTCATGCAATGCAACACATCTTCTTCGCATAGAGTTTATCAGATTGTCAATTGTGGCCTGTGGAATGTTGGTCCACTCCTCTTCAATGGCTGTGCGAAGTTGTTGGATATTAGTGGGAACTGGTACACGCTGTCGTATACGCCGGTCAAGCACATCCCAAACAAGAGCAGCTGACCTGAGAAATAAGAAATAAGCTAAGCTGGAAACCTGGACCCTCCGACCAAGAATGCGTGAAGTACCCTCAGAAGGTCTACTAGAAGATGTACGTAGAAGACTACTACAGATCAGCTGATCTACACCACAGCAACAGTGATCCTTGAGCTGGAGCCGGACCGTCTTTGAAGACTCCGTAAATCTCCGTATAATAATATATATCTACGGGAACGAGAAAGGAGAAAGCAGAGAACAAGAACAAGATTTGTAAATGTAAGATTTGAAGGACCCCCGGCATGAAAAATAGAATAGTTCTCGTCATTAGTGAACATGTGTCTCGTCATTGTGTATCATGGACAGTAAGAGGGGGATCAATAGAGTGTTGTTATTATAACGTCTAAAAAGTCTGTCGATAAATCAATAAGAAAATAAATGAAGTCGTTTTCGCGAACACGCGAACAGGGGCCGGACCGACTGTAGGGGGCGTGGCCAGAGACAGCCATAGCTGTCAAGTCTCCCGTTTTGGCCGGGAAACTACCGTATTTTACTTCTCTTTCCCGCCGTCCTCCCGTATTAGTATTTTCCCGTAAATCTCCCTTATATTATATAGTTGCTGGATAGTGTAGTGGTAAGATCGCCGCCTTTCACACGGGAGACCGGGGTTCGAATCCCGGTTGTGGCCAAAAATATATTTTATATATTTTATATATTTATATTTATATTTATATTATATTTTATATAATTTATATTATTTTATATTTCCTGTCTTAAAATGTAAGGGATACTGGAGCCTCCCGTTTTGGCCGGGAAACTACCGTATTTTACTTCTCTTTCCCGCCGTCCTCCCGTATTAGTATTTTCCCGTAAATCTCCCTTATATTATATAGTTGCTGGATAGTGTAGTGGTAAGATCGCCGCCTTTCACACGGGAGACCGGGGTTCGAATCCCGGTTGTGGCCAAAAATATATTTTATATATTTTATATATTTATATTTATATTTATATTATATTTTATATAATTTATATTATTTTATATTTCCTGTCTTAAAATGTAAGGGATACTGGAGCCTCCCGTTTTGGCCGGGAAACTACCGTATTTTACTTCTCTTTCCCGCCGTCCTCCCGTATTAGTATTTTCCCGTAAATCTCCCTTATATTATATAGTTGCTGGATAGTGTAGTGGTAAGATCGCCGCCTTTCACACGGGAGACCGGGGTTCGAATCCCGGTTGTGGCCAAAAATATATTTTATATATTTTATATATTTATATTTATATTTAAAAGCCTGAGGCGACAGTGGCAAGGAAACTCCCTCTAGCAGGAAGAAACCTTGAGTGGAACCTAGACTCAGAAGGGGACCCCATCCTCCTCTGGGCGACCAAGGAGCATGAAACTGCATTTACATTGACATTCATTAGAGTTCATATAGTTATAAAGTCCCAGTTGGTTTCATGTAGTTATATCCAGGAGTCCAGGTGCGGGTTCACACGGTGTAGTCGGCTCGGTATCAGCTCGAAAAAGAGAAGATGGAGAAGAGTTATTGCCCTACACCTAACCGGCAGGACTAAAGCAACTATGACAGCCTGCCTAAAAGAGTGACCTGGAAGGAAGCACAGGCATGAGGGTTTACAGAGGTTTTGGCGTCAAGCCACCTCCCATCCACAGCTTAAGTGATCGGCGAGAGTGGCAGGACGACAGCACCAATCCCCCCTTTCCCCTTCAATCTCAAATAACTATGAACCTCCAGATTTCCCATTCACCTTAGAAAAGAAGATTTAACTATCCAAAAGACTGGCGAAAGAGGTACATCTTAAGCCTTGACTTAAAAGCAGAGATTGTGTCTGAGTTCCGAACACTAATAGGAAGTTTATTCCATAGCTGTGGTGCTTTATGAGCAAATGCTCTTCCCCCAAAGGTAATGTTCTTTATTCTGGGTACGGATAGAATACCTCCATCTCGTCATCTAAGTGTATGATTCGGAACGCAAATGAGGTCACTCACATACTGCGGTGCAAGACCATTTACAGCTTTATAGGTTAAGAGCAGTGTTTTGTAGTCAACACGAAATCTAACTGGCAGCCAGTGCAGTGAAGATAAAATTGGGGTAATATGATTATATGTTTTAGTTTAACTATTGCTAGTAGCGGTTCAATCAATGCTGGGAGCATCGCTGAATAATTTTGATGGAACAGGTTCTAGCATACAAGTAGATGAATTTGAAGATAAAATTAAGTACATCAGTTCTGACTGGTTAACCAATATTCAATATTCAAAATGTTCTGTTTAATTGAGCATATTTTTGGTCAAAAAGTTTCATAAAGTCGTCACTGGAAAATAACCAGTGGTCTGGTTATTAGTCAGCTTGGACACCATAGTAAATAGGAATCTAGGATTATTTTTGTTTATTTCAATTAGTTCTGATAGATACTAGATGATTTGGCGGCACTAAGAGCCTTTTTGTAGCTACCCATAGCCTCTTTCCATGCTAGTTCGAACACCACTAGTTTAGTATGATGCCACTTACATTCTGTAAGGACATAAAACTTATAGGTCCTGCAGGCCCCAACTCTGATCAGCCTGCATCAGTCTATTTCAGAGCTCCGCTGGCCCAGGCAAGACTGGACTCAACTCGTCAAACCACCCCTTTTAAGGAAGGCAAAGGCCTGCCGGCTCCTGAGAGACTGGATAGGAATAACTGGAGCAGCACAGAAAAAGCAAGACCTTTCACCCCCGGAGTGACCAGAGTTCCACAATCAATCCACAGCAACAACAGCTGTCAGCCTCCAGACACAGACACCTTTTCCACTATAAACAGGATAACTCAGCACACATAGATGTTAGGGACAAATACACGCATGTTTGGTCTCGTTTGAATAGGCATGAGACGAGGAGTATTATACTCTCAGATTTAAGGCAGTATAGCTTTTCCTAAGAGAAATACAGAAACTTCGGCTCAACCCACCAAACTGAGAGAGATTCTCTCATGGTAGAACAAGGGAATTACAACCACCCCCTAAAGTGATCTGATTGGCTGGGGACTTGAGAACCAAGGTCAGCAATGCCCCTAAAATTAACCATTGACCGAAATTAGTCAGTCTTCAGAAACATGCCATCACCTGGTCTGGATACTTAAGGAAGGGCTTCAGAAGTAGTCGGGGAGTCACTCTGTAATCAGAGCTCCCGCAGAGAACTGGGTGAAAGTCTATCTGTAGTCAGATACTTTCCACAGAACTTTGTTCACTCTCAGCTGAGGAATGTGAATACATGATATGAAGACAACTGGATCACAACTGGATCACGGGGGAATCATAAGCAGGGAAGAACACACAGGCAAACAGCAGCAGCAACATTAAAGGCAGGACTGAGAAGCACATTTATACAAGGCTAAGCAGGGAGCAAACTAGAGGCACCTGAAATGAGTAACACAAGGGCAGGAAGGAGAGGTAAAACAAACGCGGAACAGGCATGGCACGTTATACCACACTAGGGAGGAAACGGGAGGTTCAGGAGGGCAGGGTGTGGCAGGGATCCGTTTCAAAATTTAATTTTGGCTTGTACAAACCTTGGTAAAAGCTGCAAAAGATCGATCAACCACTTTCTGAGCTATTGTCTTAACAAACAAAGCATCTGTTGGGGTGGCGGTGTCTGGGGAATACCATGTGTAATACACCTTGTGAAGATTTATATGTAAAACAAAATATTTTTTGATTCTATCACACATATAGAAATTATCCATCCATCCATTTTCCAAACCGCTTATCCTATTGGGTCGCGGGGGGTCCGGAGCCTATCCCAGAATCAATGGGCACGAGGCAGGGAACAACCCAGGATGGGGGGCCAGCCCATCGCAGGGCACACTCACACACCATCCACTCACACACACACACCTACGGGCAATTCAGCAACTCCAATTAGCCCCAGCATGTTTTTGGACTGTGGGGGGAAACCGGAGTACCCAGAGGAAACCCCACAACGACATGGGGAGAACATGCAAACTCCACACACATGTGACCCAGGCGGAGACACGAACCCGGGTCCCAGAGGTGTGAGGCGACAGTGCTAACCACTGCACCACCATGCCGCCCCTTATAGAAATTATTCTAGGTTTAAATAGTAATTTAGCTGAGTAACTAGGCTGAAATTCTAGATAGTTGCAATTTTAAGAATTATTACTATTATTCACAGCTTTTAAGCATGCAGTTGGATGACGGATGGATGGATATTCAGCCACCAGAAATGCCAATTGTTGTTAAGAGGATCAAAGTCTGCAAAGTAGTATGCAGGGTTTAAGGCCAGAACACAGCATACTCTCCGACAGAAAGCATAAAGTTCACTGGGGGAATTTCTGTGGCCACTGCCTGAACAGCATGTGTGGAGAATGTTTATGAGGGTCGAGCCATGCAGAGCTGCTGGCCCTGGCATGTAATGATGAATCACAAATCAGTTAAAAATCGGTGCAAATGCATGAAGATTTAAACCGGCTGATGTGGAAAATGAATCACTATTGTAGGAGTACTTCACAGTACTTTAACAGAAAAACTGGTGTAATATTACATTTGATTTCACAATGTGAGTTTGACGTCAGATGTCACTGCGTATCACGTCGACATCGTACGTCAGTTTTTGGTTTTGAGCGAACGCGAGATGATGAATGAATTTGAAACTGAGGACGGCACAGTGGTTAGTGCTGGCTTCGGTCCAGGGCCCTTTCTGTGTGGAGTTCGCATGCTCTCCCCGTTTTCGCCGGGGACTCCAGGTTCCTCCCACGGTCCAAAAGCATGCAGGATAGGTTGACTGGTGAGTCTAAATTGGCCCTGTAGTTGTGTGAGTGTGTGCGACCTGCGGTGTGTAGGTGACTGCCTGGGCTTGGTTCCTGTCTGCGCCCCTTGTTCCCGGGATAGGCTCCGGTCTCCCCCGCGATCTCAGTTGGGATTAAGTGGTTTCAGAAAATGGATGGATGGACGCACCGCCCGATCTTCAATTGGCGGTGTGGCAGCATATTAGCTTTCCGGTAATCACAAACGAGGAGGAAACAGCGAGAAAAGCACAGACAAGACATAAACTGCATGCAAACATTGTAATAGACTGATAACATACACAAACAGGTCCACTGGCACCACCGTGAGCTGAGTGAAGATTATTAAAAGGGCAAAGCACGCTAAAAAGCTGCACATGCAAACCTTAGCTTATTTATTTGATTTATTTTTTTTTATTTACTTATTTTGATTTGGGATTTTTTTCAACAGTATTTTATTCAAATTCAGTTGCACTGTTCACAACAGTGTCAACAGTTCAGAAAGATAAATATAAGAATATTTTTGAATATATTTGTCTGCAGCTCATTCTGCAAAAAATGAGAAAATTGTATCGTGAACTCAGAATCGTGAATCGTATCAAATGGTGAGTTGAATGTATCGTTACATCCCTAGTTCTTACAGTAGTACTATGGTATGGTGGAGCCACATGACAGGAAGGCAGTACATTGCGAAGTCTGTTAAGAACATCATTCGCACTGAACTGCCCTCCATTGACCAGCTGTACTTTAACTGCCACAGTAACAAGGTTCAGTCTATAATCCAGGACTCTGACCACCATCCACAAACACTGACTAGCAGATTCATGAACAGCTTCATTCGCCAAACAATTCAAACCTGCAGCTTTTGCATCCCCTGTAACAGTCATTTCCACGGCAGCTGCACTGTACAGCTGTTACTGCACTTTATCCACCACTGACCACGTATCATCCAGTTTTGTCCTGCTTTGTATCGCACTGTTTCTGCACCATGTTGTCTTGTACTCCCTTGTGTTGTTATGCACCATCTGTGTTGTTCTGAGCAGTGCCATGATGCAATATTACAAAAAGATCTTGAGGAAATGCAGAGTTCTGGAGGAGATTCTCACAGATCATGGCATGTGTTTATACTGAAGAAACTGTACAAATTGCTAGACATAAAACACAGGACTGGCAACTGTGGTACGTTTTAACACCTTGATAAAAAACTTAAAATCCATAGTAAGTAGGACAACCTCATAGAACCTTTACTAGTCATTGTTCAGAAGATTAACACGGATTAAAAACCATTACTATGAAAGCACGCTAATCAGTTAAGTTGATTATGTGGAGAGAGAGAAAAAAAACTGTCTTTGAAAAAGATCAACCATAGAACGAAGCTGCAGCATTGACACCCCCTAGTGGTGATTTGAAGATAGTTCTGTCTGTAGCAGCTAAGCAGTAGATTTGGCGTCAGGTGCCATGACAAACTCAGTGCTGCTCGGTTTGAACGGCAGAAGCACAAAAATAAAGGGGGCATCTACTGCACGCCCCCCACCCTTGAAAATGGTACAAATTATCATGCAACAGTTTTCTTAAGTAAGTCTTTTTGGGCGTCTGCAGAAACCTCCACGATGCGATTGCCCTGATTAAGAAGTGCGCAGCGGATACAATTTGGGATGCATCGTTCATCCGATTTATTAATATATAATTATTAGTATGTCTATATTATTTTAGAAACGTTACTTGACGAATATTTTTCATTGAGATTGATTCCCCGTTTAAAATTTTGGTGACACTTCATATTTTTTAAGAGAGACAGACAATTTGACGCATGCAATTTGCAGAAATATGTTGTGCCGCTATAAAGTACACAGGCAGCATGACAAACATAAGTACTCACTGAAGCCACGACATACGCCCGGCTGGCCCCAGCGGTACCCCTAAGAAGAAGGCTTTTTTCACAACCCACGACCATCACGAGGGCAAAAAAAACTGAATAGCCTAGAATTTAGTTAATTACAAGGCACATATTTATTGGAGCAAGAGCTCTAACATAAAACTACCTTGTAATTATAAAGTATTATGGCTGTGAACAATGTACAAACAGGCACAGAAAGTAAAATACTCCAAAAATGCAAAGAACCTAAATATTTTTGTTTCCACCGATTCACTCTTGATGTGTTAGGAGTCACAGTTCAGTAGCCTATTCTTCAGTATCTGCATTTAAGACCACCAACTGCTCTTTCTCCTCCTTCGCTCGTCGGCTCAGAGTATTGGACTTGGTAAGTAATGTTGCCCTTTTGGTTCCAGCAGCACTCTCTGCTTCCTCTGCCATGTGCTCAGCATCCTTTTGTAAACTCTCACATACACTTTCCAGTGAGACTCTCTTCCTCTTGAGTTCCTCAAGTTTTCTTTTTTGCTTTTCGCTCATCTTTCACCTTTGGTCAGAGGCGCTTTGGTTGCTCCCCCACACACTCTGACATGGTCGCATATAAGCCTCTGTGCAACAACTGTTTCCTCTGATAAGTTGCAGGTCTCCACCTCTATTCGTTCCACTTCGGCTTGCCCATAGGACAGCAGCAGCAAGTTCTTGCAGAACATCCAGAGGTCAGGATAAGGCCCACTAACTTTTTGATGTAAAAAGACATCAACTTTGGATGGTGCTGAAGGAATGAAGGATATAAAATCCAAGCCTTTTGCCTCATTGTGCAGGTGATTATCAGACTGCTGGGATATTGCATCACCTGTAATTACATTAATTACAGTAGATTAGATGCAGATCAACAATGTCAATACACAGAATCACATGTAGAATAGGAAAGTGATTTATAACCCAATTTTCCTATGATACCATAAATGTGCAATCATTTTAATTAAATCTTGAGATATCTCTAGGCTCATCAAAGAAAATATAACTGGGCTGATGCTTCTTTTCAAACACCAAGAGTCGGTCTTCTAAATACTGCTAAAATCTACGTGTTAACACTATTCAGTTCAGGGACGGATTATGGGTTGTGTGGGCCCCTGGGTAAAACGTTCGCGAGGCCCCCCCCCACCACCACCACCTGCACCACCACCACAACCACCACAAGTCAAGGGCCCTTGGCAGCCAAACACCCTCCCTATAGGGTCAGGGGACCTTGTAGGCAGAGGATCAAAGAATGTAGGCCCTCTAAAATAGACAAACGAAAATACATTGCTGATAAGCGTTGCAAATTGTTTTGGGCTTGGGGCCCACGGGCCCCCTGCACCCCAAGGGCCCCTGGGCAGCGGCCCCGCTAACCCGGTTTGTAATCCGTCCCTGATTCAGTTAGATGTGAAAAAAGAAAAGCATAATTTAAAAATAATATTCTGAACTATCCTATTCTTATCCTATGATTTACCAGCAGATATCCTGCCTGCCAACCGATTCTCCTGCGCAAACTTCTGCATGAGATTTCTCCTTTTCTGCTGGCAGTTATCTGGCTGGTGTGCATTTTGTTTGGGTCCAAGCACGTCATCTCATGTACAATCGAGTACTTCAGAGGGCATTTATCCAAGGCCTTTTTGCACATTTTTGAGAGCACAATCTGGCAATTTTTTTTAATCTGAAGGACACCAAGGTCACTTCCACTGCCTTTGGCTCCTGACTGTCTCTGACAAAAAGATGGTTTGTCAAATTTCCAGAATCTTTCTGCACACTCAGCCCAAGGTTAACACTACCTCAGCTGTACATATCAAACCAGCTCAAACTCCATGTTATTCACATATTTTTTACTTCACAATTGTTTGATACATTTGTATGTAAAGATACCAGTGAATTCACAGAAGTCCCACCTTGATGACAGCCATTCCTATATCCACCTCCTTTGGACTGAGCCAGAGTTTTTGCCTGTACAACAGCTGTACATGTTGCTACACAACACTTAAACATTCTATTTCCTCAATGAACTATTTTTTTTGCAGCAAAAGCCATGAAGCAGCAATAAAATCTTTAAAATATGCTTACCAATAAATATGGTTCTCCCATTTAAACACATGTAAAGATAAACCATGGATATTTAAAAATCATGGGTTCGTTAATGAGTTTAAATGTTATTGAATGGCTTACCTTAAACTTCTCCAGTAAGTCTTCAGCGGTGGAGTGGCTCATGTACTGTGATCCCAGAACCAGGACTGCACTCGAGAGCCATTCTCATAATTCACCCAATACCTGACATGCACATCCAGTTGTTTTCTTTTGATGGTCCTGTTCATACTTACGTCAAACATGACAACGAAGCTCCCTTTTAATATATGGAGCGAGTCCAAATCGCGCAAGAAAAGCGGTTTTATCTTTACCACAAGTGACCCTGCGAGTCAGGGAACATCACCCTGGAGACGGTGTGAATGTCATCATTGGACGTATAGGAGTGATGTCGGCAAACCGTTTGCAAAGCCCATAGCACTTCTGCTTTCAGTGTGGGTTGAGGAGGATGTACTGAAGGCATTATTTGTCATGGGATCCGGAGACACTGCCAAAACGGGTGTAGGCCTATCTTTAGAGGTTGTACTTATCTCCACTGAATAAACATAAATCTGGGCTTATTCTATACTGAACAAAAATATAAACGCAACACTCTTGTTTCTGCTCCCATTTTTCATGAGATGGACTTAAAGACCTACAATTCATTCCAGATACACAATATTACCATTTCTCTCAAACATTTCTCACAAATCAGTCTAAATGTGTGATAGTGAGCACTTCTGCTTTGCTGAGATAATCCATCCCACCTCACAGGTGTGCCACATCAAGATGCTGATCTGACATCATGGGTAGTGCACAGGTGTACCTTATACTGCCCACAATAAAAGGCCACCCTGGAATGTGCAGTTTTTTGCTTTATTGGGGGTCTGGGGACTCAGAACCGGTCAGTATCTGGTGTGACCACCATTTGCCTCATGCAATGCAACACATCTTCTTCGCATAGAGTTTATCAGATTGTCAATTGTGGCCTGTGGAATGTTGGTCCACTCCTCTTCAATGGCTGTGCGAAGTTGTTGGATATTAGTGGGAACTGGTACACGCTGTCGTATACGCCGGTCAAGCACATCCCAAACAAGAGCAGCTGACCTGAGAAATAAGAAATAAGCTAAGCTGGAAACCTGGACCCTCCGACCAAGAATGCGTGAAGTACCCTCAGAAGGTCTACTAGAAGATGTACGTAGAAGACTACTACAGATCAGCTGATCTACACCACAGCAACAGTGATCCTTGAGCTGGAGCCGGACCGTCTTTGAAGACTCCGTAAATCTCCGTATAATAATATATATCTACGGGAACGAGAAAGGAGAAAGCAGAGAACAAGAACAAGATTTGTAAATGTAAGATTTGAAGGACCCCCGGCATGAAAAATAGAATAGTTCTCGTCATTAGTGAACATGTGTCTCGTCATTGTGTATCATGGACAGTAAGAGGGGGATCAATAGAGTGTTGTTATTATAACGTCTAAAAAGTCTGTCGATAAATCAATAAGAAAATAAATGAAGTCGTTTTCGCGAACACGCGAACAGGGGCCGGACCGACTGTAGGGGGCGTGGCCAGAGACAGCCATAGCTGTCAAGTCTCCCGTTTTGGCCGGGAAACTACCGTATTTTACTTCTCTTTCCCGCCGTCCTCCCGTATTAGTATTTTCCCGTAAATCTCCCTTATATTATATAGTTGCTGGATAGTGTAGTGGTAAGATCGCCGCCTTTCACACGGGAGACCGGGGTTCGAATCCCGGTTGTGGCCAAAAATATATTTTATATATTTTATATATTTATATTTATATTTATATTATATTTTATATAATTTATATTATTTTATATTTCCTGTCTTAAAATGTAAGGGATACTGGAGCCTCCCGTTTTGGCCGGGAAACTACCGTATTTTACTTCTCTTTCCCGCCGTCCTCCCGTATTAGTATTTTCCCGTAAATCTCCCTTATATTATATAGTTGCTGGATAGTGTAGTGGTAAGATCGCCGCCTTTCACACGGGAGACCGGGGTTCGAATCCCGGTTGTGGCCAAAAATATATTTTATATATTTTATATATTTATATTTATATTTAAAAGCCTGAGGCGACAGTGGCAAGGAAACTCCCTCTAGCAGGAAGAAACCTTGAGTGGAACCTAGACTCAGAAGGGGACCCCATCCTCCTCTGGGCGACCAAGGAGCATGAAACTGCATTTACATTGACATTCATTAGAGTTCATATAGTTATAAAGTCCCAGTTGGTTTCATGTAGTTATATCCAGGAGTCCAGGTGCGGGTTCACACGGTGTAGTCGGCTCGGTATCAGCTCGAAAAAGAGAAGATGGAGAAGAGTTATTGCCCTACACCTAACCGGCAGGACTAAAGCAACTATGACAGCCTGCCTAAAAGAGTGACCTGGAAGGAAGCACAGGCATGAGGGTTTACAGAGGTTTTGGCGTCAAGCCACCTCCCATCCACAGCTTAAGTGATCGGCGAGAGTGGCAGGACGACAGCACCAATCCCCCCTTTCCCCTTCAATCTCAAATAACTATGAACCTCCAGATTTCCCATTCACCTTAGAAAAGAAGATTTAACTATCCAAAAGACTGGCGAAAGAGGTACATCTTAAGCCTTGACTTAAAAGCAGAGATTGTGTCTGAGTTCCGAACACTAATAGGAAGTTTATTCCATAGCTGTGGTGCTTTATGAGCAAATGCTCTTCCCCCAAAGGTAATGTTCTTTATTCTGGGTACGGATAGAATACCTCCATCTCGTCATCTAAGTGTATGATTCGGAACGCAAATGAGGTCACTCACATACTGCGGTGCAAGACCATTTACAGCTTTATAGGTTAAGAGCAGTGTTTTGTAGTCAACACGAAATCTAACTGGCAGCCAGTGCAGTGAAGATAAAATTGGGGTAATATGATTATATGTTTTAGTTTAACTATTGCTAGTAGCGGTTCAATCAATGCTGGGAGCATCGCTGAATAATTTTGATGGAACAGGTTCTAGCATACAAGTAGATGAATTTGAAGATAAAATTAAGTACATCAGTTCTGACTGGTTAACCAATATTCAATATTCAAAATGTTCTGTTTAATTGAGCATATTTTTGGTCAAAAAGTTTCATAAAGTCGTCACTGGAAAATAACCAGTGGTCTGGTTATTAGTCAGCTTGGACACCATAGTAAATAGGAATCTAGGATTATTTTTGTTTATTTCAATTAGTTCTGATAGATACTAGATGATTTGGCGGCACTAAGAGCCTTTTTGTAGCTACCCATAGCCTCTTTCCATGCTAGTTCGAACACCACTAGTTTAGTATGATGCCACTTACATTCTGTAAGGACATAAAACTTATAGGTCCTGCAGGCCCCAACTCTGATCAGCCTGCATCAGTCTATTTCAGAGCTCCGCTGGCCCAGGCAAGACTGGACTCAACTCGTCAAACCACCCCTTTTAAGGAAGGCAAAGGCCTGCCGGCTCCTGAGAGACTGGATAGGAATAACTGGAGCAGCACAGAAAAAGCAAGACCTTTCACCCCCGGAGTGACCAGAGTTCCACAATCAATCCACAGCAACAACAGCTGTCAGCCTCCAGACACAGACACCTTTTCCACTATAAACAGGATAACTCAGCACACATAGATGTTAGGGACAAATACACGCATGTTTGGTCTCGTTTGAATAGGCACGAGACGAGGAGTATTATACTCTCAGATTTAAGGCAGTATAGCTTTTCCTAAGAGAAATACAGAAACTTCGGCTCAACCCACCAAACTGAGAGAGATTCTCTCATGGTAGAACAAGGGAATTACAACCACCCCCTAAAGTGATCTGATTGGCTGGGGACTTGAGAACCAAGGTCAGCAATGCCCCTAAAATTAACCATTGACCGAAATTAGTCAGTCTTCAGAAACATGCCATCACCTGGTCTGGATACTTAAGGAAGGGCTTCAGAAGTAGTCGGGGAGTCACTCTGTAATCAGAGCTCCCGCAGAGAACTGGGTGAAAGTCTATCTGTAGTCAGATACTTTCCACAGAACTTTGTTCACTCTCAGCTGAGGAATGTGAATACATGATATGAAGACAACTGGATCACAACTGGATCACGGGGGAATCATAAGCAGGGAAGAACACACAGGCAAACAGCAGCAGCAACATTAAAGGCAGGACTGAGAAGCACATTTATACAAGGCTAAGCAGGGAGCAAACTAGAGGCACCTGAAATGAGTAACACAAGGGCAGGAAGGAGAGGTAAAACAAACGCGGAACAGGCATGGCACGTTATACCACACTAGGGAGGAAACGGGAGGTTCAGGAGGGCAGGGTGTGGCAGGGATCCGTTTCAAAATTTAATTTTGGCTTGTACAAACCTTGGTAAAAGCTGCAAAAGATCGATCAACCACTTTCTGAGCTATTGTCTTAACAAACAAAGCATCTGTTGGGGTGGCGGTGTCTGGGGAATACCATGTGTAATACACCTTGTGAAGATTTATATGTAAAACAAAATATTTTTTGATTCTATCACACATATAGAAATTATCCATCCATCCATTTTCCAAACCGCTTATCCTATTGGGTCGCGGGGGGTCCGGAGCCTATCCCAGAATCAATGGGCACGAGGCAGGGAACAACCCAGGATGGGGGGCCAGCCCATCGCAGGGCACACTCACACACCATCCACTCACACACACACACCTACGGGCAATTCAGCAACTCCAATTAGCCCCAGCATGTTTTTGGACTGTGGGGGGAAACCGGAGTACCCAGAGGAAACCCCACAACGACATGGGGAGAACATGCAAACTCCACACACATGTGACCCAGGCGGAGACACGAACCCGGGTCCCAGAGGTGTGAGGCGACAGTGCTAACCACTGCACCACCATGCCGCCCCTTATAGAAATTATTCTAGGTTTAAATAGTAATTTAGCTGAGTAACTAGGCTGAAATTCTAGATAGTTGCAATTTTAAGAATTATTACTATTATTCACAGCTTTTAAGCATGCAGTTGGATGACGGATGGATGGATATTCAGCCACCAGAAATGCCAATTGTTGTTAAGAGGATCAAAGTCTGCAAAGTAGTATGCAGGGTTTAAGGCCAGAACACAGCATACTCTCCGACAGAAAGCATAAAGTTCACTGGGGGAATTTCTGTGGCCACTGCCTGAACAGCATGTGTGGAGAATGTTTATGAGGGTCGAGCCATGCAGAGCTGCTGGCCCTGGCATGTAATGATGAATCACAAATCAGTTAAAAATCGGTGCAAATGCATGAAGATTTAAACCGGCTGATGTGGAAAATGAATCACTATTGTAGGAGTACTTCACAGTACTTTAACAGAAAAACTGGTGTAATATTACATTTGATTTCACAATGTGAGTTTGACGTCAGATGTCACTGCGTATCACGTCGACATCGTACGTCAGTTTTTGGTTTTGAGCGAACGCGAGATGATGAATGAATTTGAAACTGAGGACGGCACAGTGGTTAGTGCTGGCTTCGGTCCAGGGCCCTTTCTGTGTGGAGTTCGCATGCTCTCCCCGTTTTCGCCGGGGACTCCAGGTTCCTCCCACGGTCCAAAAGCATGCAGGATAGGTTGACTGGTGAGTCTAAATTGGCCCTGTAGTTGTGTGAGTGTGTGCGACCTGCGGTGTGTAGGTGACTGCCTGGGCTTGGTTCCTGTCTGCGCCCCTTGTTCCCGGGATAGGCTCCGGTCTCCCCCGCGATCTCAGTTGGGATTAAGTGGTTTCAGAAAATGGATGGATGGACGCACCGCCCGATCTTCAATTGGCGGTGTGGCAGCATATTAGCTTTCCGGTAATCACAAACGAGGAGGAAACAGCGAGAAAAGCACAGACAAGACATAAACTGCATGCAAACATTGTAATAGACTGATAACATACACAAACAGGTCCACTGGCACCACCGTGAGCTGAGTGAAGATTATTAAAAGGGCAAAGCACGCTAAAAAGCTGCACATGCAAACCTTAGCTTATTTATTTGATTTATTTTTTTTTATTTACTTATTTTGATTTGGGATTTTTTTCAACAGTATTTTATTCAAATTCAGTTGCACTGTTCACAACAGTGTCAACAGTTCAGAAAGATAAATATAAGAATATTTTTGAATATATTTGTCTGCAGCTCATTCTGCAAAAAATGAGAAAATTGTATCGTGAACTCAGAATCGTGAATCGTATCAAATGGTGAGTTGAATGTATCGTTACATCCCTAGTTCTTACAGTAGTACTATGGTATGGTGGAGCCACATGACAGGAAGGCAGTACATTGCGAAGTCTGTTAAGAACATCATTCGCACTGAACTGCCCTCCATTGACCAGCTGTACTTTAACTGCCACAGTAACAAGGTTCAGTCTATAATCCAGGACTCTGACCACCATCCACAAACACTGACTAGCAGATTCATGAACAGCTTCATTCGCCAAACAATTCAAACCTGCAGCTTTTGCATCCCCTGTAACAGTCATTTCCACGGCAGCTGCACTGTACAGCTGTTACTGCACTTTATCCACCACTGACCACGTATCATCCAGTTTTGTCCTGCTTTGTATCGCACTGTTTCTGCACCATGTTGTCTTGTACTCCCTTGTGTTGTTATGCACCATCTGTGTTGTTCTGAGCAGTGCCATGATGCAATATTACAAAAAGATCTTGAGGAAATGCAGAGTTCTGGAGGAGATTCTCACAGATCATGGCATGTGTTTATACTGAAGAAACTGTACAAATTGCTAGACATAAAACACAGGACTGGCAACTGTGGTACGTTTTAACACCTTGATAAAAAACTTAAAATCCATAGTAAGTAGGACAACCTCATAGAACCTTTACTAGTCATTGTTCAGAAGATTAACACGGATTAAAAACCATTACTATGAAAGCACGCTAATCAGTTAAGTTGATTATGTGGAGAGAGAGAAAAAAAACTGTCTTTGAAAAAGATCAACCATAGAACGAAGCTGCAGCATTGACACCCCCTAGTGGTGATTTGAAGATAGTTCTGTCTGTAGCAGCTAAGCAGTAGATTTGGCGTCAGGTGCCATGACAAACTCAGTGCTGCTCGGTTTGAACGGCAGAAGCACAAAAATAAAGGGGGCATCTACTGCACGCCCCCCACCCTTGAAAATGGTACAAATTATCATGCAACAGTTTTCTTAAGTAAGTCTTTTTGGGCGTCTGCAGAAACCTCCACGATGCGATTGCCCTGATTAAGAAGTGCGCAGCGGATACAATTTGGGATGCATCGTTCATCCTATTTATTAATATATAATTATTAGTATGTCTATATTATTTTAGAAACGTTACTTGACGAATATTTTTCATTGAGATTGATTCCCCGTTTAAAATTTTGGTGACACTTCATATTTTTTAAGAGAGACAGACAATTTGACGCATGCAATTTGCAGAAATATGTTGTGCCGCTATAAAGTACACAGGCAGCATGACAAACATAAGTACTCACTGAAGCCACGACATACGCCCGGCTGGCCCCAGCGGTACCCCTAAGAAGAAGGCTTTTTTCACAACCCACGACCATCACGAGGGCAAAAAAAACTGAATAGCCTAGAATTTAGTTAATTACAAGGCACATATTTATTGGAGCAAGAGCTCTAACATAAAACTACCTTGTAATTATAAAGTATTATGGCTGTGAACAATGTACAAACAGGCACAGAAAGTAAAATACTCCAAAAATGCAAAGAACCTAAATATTTTTGTTTCCACCGATTCACTCTTGATGTGTTAGGAGTCACAGTTCAGTAGCCTATTCTTCAGTATCTGCATTTAAGACCACCAACTGCTCTTTCTCCTCCTTCGCTCGTCGGCTCAGAGTATTGGACTTGGTAAGTAATGTTGCCCTTTTGGTTCCAGCAGCACTCTCTGCTTCCTCTGCCATGTGCTCAGCATCCTTTTGTAAACTCTCACATACACTTTCCAGTGAGACTCTCTTCCTCTTGAGTTCCTCAAGTTTTCTTTTTTGCTTTTCGCTCATCTTTCACCTTTGGTCAGAGGCGCTTTGGTTGCTCCCCCACACACTCTGACATGGTCGCATATAAGCCTCTGTGCAACAACTGTTTCCTCTGATAAGTTGCAGGTCTCCACCTCTATTCGTTCCACTTCGGCTTGCCCATAGGACAGCAGCAGCAAGTTCTTGCAGAACATCCAGAGGTCAGGATAAGGCCCACTAACTTTTTGATGTAAAAAGACATCAACTTTGGATGGTGCTGAAGGAATGAAGGATATAAAATCCAAGCCTTTTGCCTCATTGTGCAGGTGATTATCAGACTGCTGGGATATTGCATCACCTGTAATTACATTAATTACAGTAGATTAGATGCAGATCAACAATGTCAATACACAGAATCACATGTAGAATAGGAAAGTGATTTATAACCCAATTTTCCTATGATACCATAAATGTGCAATCATTTTAATTTAATCTTGAGATATCTCTAGGCTCATCAAAGAAAATATAACTGGGCTGATGCTTCTTTTCAAACACCAAGAGTCGGTCTTCTAAATACTGCTAAAATCTACGTGTTAACACTATTCAGTTCAGGGACGGATTATGGGTTGTGTGGGCCCCTGGGTAAAACGTTCGCGAGGCCCCCCCCCACCACCACCACCTGCACCACCACCACAACCACCACAAGTCAAGGGCCCTTGGCAGCCAAACACCCTCCCTATAGGGTCAGGGGACCTTGTAGGCAGAGGATCAAAGAATGTAGGCCCTCTAAAATAGACAAACGAAAATACATTGCTGATAAGCGTTGCAAATTGTTTTGGGCTTGGGGCCCACGGGCCCCCTGCACCCCAAGGGCCCCTGGGCAGCGGCCCCGCTAACCCGGTTTGTAATCCGTCCCTGATTCAGTTAGATGTGAAAAAAGAAAAGCATAATTTAAAAATAATATTCTGAACTATCCTATTCTTATCCTATGATTTACCAGCAGATATCCTGCCTGCCAACCGATTCTCCTGCGCAAACTTCTGCATGAGATTTCTCCTTTTCTGCTGGCAGTTATCTGGCTGGTGTGCATTTTGTTTGGGTCCAAGCACGTCATCTCATGTACAATCGAGTACTTCAGAGGGCATTTATCCAAGGCCTTTTTGCACATTTTTGAGAGCACAATCTGGCAATTTTTTTTAATCTGAAGGACACCAAGGTCACTTCCACTGCCTTTGGCTCCTGACTGTCTCTGACAAAAAGATGGTTTGTCAAATTTCCAGAATCTTTCTGCACACTCAGCCCAAGGTTAACACTACCTCAGCTGTACATATCAAACCAGCTCAAACTCCATGTTATTCACATATTTTTTACTTCACAATTGTTTGATACATTTGTATGTAAAGATACCAGTGAATTCACAGAAGTCCCACCTTGATGACAGCCATTCCTATATCCACCTCCTTTGGACTGAGCCAGAGTTTTTGCCTGTACAACAGCTGTACATGTTGCTACACAACACTTAAACATTCTATTTCCTCAATGAACTATTTTTTTTGCAGCAAAAGCCATGAAGCAGCAATAAAATCTTTAAAATATGCTTACCAATAAATATGGTTCTCCCATTTAAACACATGTAAAGATAAACCATGGATATTTAAAAATCATGGGTTCGTTAATGAGTTTAAATGTTATTGAATGGCTTACCTTAAACTTCTCCAGTAAGTCTTCAGCGGTGGAGTGGCTCATGTACTGTGATCCCAGAACCAGGACTGCACTCGAGAGCCATTCTCATAATTCA
This sequence comes from Brienomyrus brachyistius, assembly GCF_023856365.1. Classification (NCBI taxonomy): domain Eukaryota; kingdom Metazoa; phylum Chordata; class Actinopteri; order Osteoglossiformes; family Mormyridae; genus Brienomyrus; species Brienomyrus brachyistius. The sequence continues at coordinate 124,019 of NW_026042611.1, read as the reverse complement.
CCCAATACCTGACATGCACATCCAGTTGTTTTCTTTTGATGGTCCTGTTCATACTTACGTCAAACATGACAACGAAGCTCCCTTTTAATATATGGAGCGAGTCCAAATCGCGCAAGAAAAGCGGTTTTATCTTTACCACAAGTGACCCTGCGAGTCAGGGAACATCACCCTGGAGACGGTGTGAATGTCATCATTGGACGTATAGGAGTGATGTCGGCAAACCGTTTGCAAAGCCCATAGCACTTCTGCTTTCAGTGTGGGTTGAGGAGGATGTACTGAAGGCATTATTTGTCATGGGATCCGGAGACACTGCCAAAACGGGTGTAGGCCTATCTTTAGAGGTTGTACTTATCTCCACTGAATAAACATAAATCTGGGCTTATTCTATACTGAACAAAAATATAAACGCAACACTCTTGTTTCTGCTCCCATTTTTCATGAGATGGACTTAAAGACCTACAATTCATTCCAGATACACAATATTACCATTTCTCTCAAACATTTCTCACAAATCAGTCTAAATGTGTGATAGTGAGCACTTCTGCTTTGCTGAGATAATCCATCCCACCTCACAGGTGTGCCACATCAAGATGCTGATCTGACATCATGGGTAGTGCACAGGTGTACCTTATACTGCCCACAATAAAAGGCCACCCTGGAATGTGCAGTTTTTTGCTTTATTGGGGGTCTGGGGACTCAGAACCGGTCAGTATCTGGTGTGACCACCATTTGCCTCATGCAATGCAACACATCTTCTTCGCATAGAGTTTATCAGATTGTCAATTGTGGCCTGTGGAATGTTGGTCCACTCCTCTTCAATGGCTGTGCGAAGTTGTTGGATATTAGTGGGAACTGGTACACGCTGTCGTATACGCCGGTCAAGCACATCCCAAACAAGAGCAGCTGACCTGAGAAATAAGAAATAAGCTAAGCTGGAAACCTGGACCCTCCGACCAAGAATGCGTGAAGTACCCTCAGAAGGTCTACTAGAAGATGTACGTAGAAGACTACTACAGATCAGCTGATCTACACCACAGCAACAGTGATCCTTGAGCTGGAGCCGGACCGTCTTTGAAGACTCCGTAAATCTCCGTATAATAATATATATCTACGGGAACGAGAAAGGAGAAAGCAGAGAACAAGAACAAGATTTGTAAATGTAAGATTTGAAGGACCCCCGGCATGAAAAATAGAATAGTTCTCGTCATTAGTGAACATGTGTCTCGTCATTGTGTATCATGGACAGTAAGAGGGGGATCAATAGAGTGTTGTTATTATAACGTCTAAAAAGTCTGTCGATAAATCAATAAGAAAATAAATGAAGTCGTTTTCGCGAACACGCGAACAGGGGCCGGACCGACTGTAGGGGGCGTGGCCAGAGACAGCCATAGCTGTCAAGTCTCCCGTTTTGGCCGGGAAACTACCGTATTTTACTTCTCTTTCCCGCCGTCCTCCCGTATTAGTATTTTCCCGTAAATCTCCCTTATATTATATAGTTGCTGGATAGTGTAGTGGTAAGATCGCCGCCTTTCACACGGGAGACCGGGGTTCGAATCCCGGTTGTGGCCAAAAATATATTTTATATATTTTATATATTTATATTTATATTTATATTATATTTTATATAATTTATATTATTTTATATTTCCTGTCTTAAAATGTAAGGGATACTGGAGCCTCCCGTTTTGGCCGGGAAACTACCGTATTTTACTTCTCTTTCCCGCCGTCCTCCCGTATTAGTATTTTCCCGTAAATCTCCCTTATATTATATAGTTGCTGGATAGTGTAGTGGTAAGATCGCCGCCTTTCACACGGGAGACCGGGGTTCGAATCCCGGTTGTGGCCAAAAATATATTTTATATATTTTATATATTTATATTTATATTTAAAAGCCTGAGGCGACAGTGGCAAGGAAACTCCCTCTAGCAGGAAGAAACCTTGAGTGGAACCTAGACTCAGAAGGGGACCCCATCCTCCTCTGGGCGACCAAGGAGCATGAAACTGCATTTACATTGACATTCATTAGAGTTCATATAGTTATAAAGTCCCAGTTGGTTTCATGTAGTTATATCCAGGAGTCCAGGTGCGGGTTCACACGGTGTAGTCGGCTCGGTATCAGCTCGAAAAAGAGAAGATGGAGAAGAGTTATTGCCCTACACCTAACCGGCAGGACTAAAGCAACTATGACAGCCTGCCTAAAAGAGTGACCTGGAAGGAAGCACAGGCATGAGGGTTTACAGAGGTTTTGGCGTCAAGCCACCTCCCATCCACAGCTTAAGTGATCGGCGAGAGTGGCAGGACGACAGCACCAATCCCCCCTTTCCCCTTCAATCTCAAATAACTATGAACCTCCAGATTTCCCATTCACCTTAGAAAAGAAGATTTAACTATCCAAAAGACTGGCGAAAGAGGTACATCTTAAGCCTTGACTTAAAAGCAGAGATTGTGTCTGAGTTCCGAACACTAATAGGAAGTTTATTCCATAGCTGTGGTGCTTTATGAGCAAATGCTCTTCCCCCAAAGGTAATGTTCTTTATTCTGGGTACGGATAGAATACCTCCATCTCGTCATCTAAGTGTATGATTCGGAACGCAAATGAGGTCACTCACATACTGCGGTGCAAGACCATTTACAGCTTTATAGGTTAAGAGCAGTGTTTTGTAGTCAACACGAAATCTAACTGGCAGCCAGTGCAGTGAAGATAAAATTGGGGTAATATGATTATATGTTTTAGTTTAACTATTGCTAGTAGCGGTTCAATCAATGCTGGGAGCATCGCTGAATAATTTTGATGGAACAGGTTCTAGCATACAAGTAGATGAATTTGAAGATAAAATTAAGTACATCAGTTCTGACTGGTTAACCAATATTCAATATTCAAAATGTTCTGTTTAATTGAGCATATTTTTGGTCAAAAAGTTTCATAAAGTCGTCACTGGAAAATAACCAGTGGTCTGGTTATTAGTCAGCTTGGACACCATAGTAAATAGGAATCTAGGATTATTTTTGTTTATTTCAATTAGTTCTGATAGATACTAGATGATTTGGCGGCACTAAGAGCCTTTTTGTAGCTACCCATAGCCTCTTTCCATGCTAGTTCGAACACCACTAGTTTAGTATGATGCCACTTACATTCTGTAAGGACATAAAACTTATAGGTCCTGCAGGCCCCAACTCTGATCAGCCTGCATCAGTCTATTTCAGAGCTCCGCTGGCCCAGGCAAGACTGGACTCAACTCGTCAAACCACCCCTTTTAAGGAAGGCAAAGGCCTGCCGGCTCCTGAGAGACTGGATAGGAATAACTGGAGCAGCACAGAAAAAGCAAGACCTTTCACCCCCGGAGTGACCAGAGTTCCACAATCAATCCACAGCAACAACAGCTGTCAGCCTCCAGACACAGACACCTTTTCCACTATAAACAGGATAACTCAGCACACATAGATGTTAGGGACAAATACACGCATGTTTGGTCTCGTTTGAATAGGCATGAGACGAGGAGTATTATACTCTCAGATTTAAGGCAGTATAGCTTTTCCTAAGAGAAATACAGAAACTTCGGCTCAACCCACCAAACTGAGAGAGATTCTCTCATGGTAGAACAAGGGAATTACAACCACCCCCTAAAGTGATCTGATTGGCTGGGGACTTGAGAACCAAGGTCAGCAATGCCCCTAAAATTAACCATTGACCGAAATTAGTCAGTCTTCAGAAACATGCCATCACCTGGTCTGGATACTTAAGGAAGGGCTTCAGAAGTAGTCGGGGAGTCACTCTGTAATCAGAGCTCCCGCAGAGAACTGGGTGAAAGTCTATCTGTAGTCAGATACTTTCCACAGAACTTTGTTCACTCTCAGCTGAGGAATGTGAATACATGATATGAAGACAACTGGATCACAACTGGATCACGGGGGAATCATAAGCAGGGAAGAACACACAGGCAAACAGCAGCAGCAACATTAAAGGCAGGACTGAGAAGCACATTTATACAAGGCTAAGCAGGGAGCAAACTAGAGGCACCTGAAATGAGTAACACAAGGGCAGGAAGGAGAGGTAAAACAAACGCGGAACAGGCATGGCACGTTATACCACACTAGGGAGGAAACGGGAGGTTCAGGAGGGCAGGGTGTGGCAGGGATCCGTTTCAAAATTTAATTTTGGCTTGTACAAACCTTGGTAAAAGCTGCAAAAGATCGATCAACCACTTTCTGAGCTATTGTCTTAACAAACAAAGCATCTGTTGGGGTGGCGGTGTCTGGGGAATACCATGTGTAATACACCTTGTGAAGATTTATATGTAAAACAAAATATTTTTTGATTCTATCACACATATAGAAATTATCCATCCATCCATTTTCCAAACCGCTTATCCTATTGGGTCGCGGGGGGTCCGGAGCCTATCCCAGAATCAATGGGCACGAGGCAGGGAACAACCCAGGATGGGGGGCCAGCCCATCGCAGGGCACACTCACACACCATCCACTCACACACACACACCTACGGGCAATTCAGCAACTCCAATTAGCCCCAGCATGTTTTTGGACTGTGGGGGGAAACCGGAGTACCCAGAGGAAACCCCACAACGACATGGGGAGAACATGCAAACTCCACACACATGTGACCCAGGCGGAGACACGAACCCGGGTCCCAGAGGTGTGAGGCGACAGTGCTAACCACTGCACCACCATGCTGCCCCTTATAGAAATTATTCTAGGTTTAAATAGTAATTTAGCTGAGTAACTAGGCTGAAATTCTAGATAGTTGCAATTTTAAGAATTATTACTATTATTCACAGCTTTTAAGCATGCAGTTGGATGACGGATGGATGGATATTCAGCCACCAGAAATGCCAATTGTTGTTAAGAGGATCAAAGTCTGCAAAGTAGTATGCAGGGTTTAAGGCCAGAACACAGCATACTCTCCGACAGAAAGCATAAAGTTCACTGGGGGAATTTCTGTGGCCACTGCCTGAACAGCATGTGTGGAGAATGTTTATGAGGGTCGAGCCATGCAGAGCTGCTGGCCCTGGCATGTAATGATGAATCACAAATCAGTTAAAAATCGGTGCAAATGCATGAAGATTTAAACCGGCTGATGTGGAAAATGAATCACTATTGTAGGAGTACTTCACAGTACTTTAACAGAAAAACTGGTGTAATATTACATTTGATTTCACAATGTGAGTTTGACGTCAGATGTCACTGCGTATCACGTCGACATCGTACGTCAGTTTTTGGTTTTGAGCGAACGCGAGATGATGAATGAATTTGAAACTGAGGACGGCACAGTGGTTAGTGCTGGCTTCGGTCCAGGGCCCTTTCTGTGTGGAGTTCGCATGCTCTCCCCGTTTTCGCCGGGGACTCCAGGTTCCTCCCACGGTCCAAAAGCATGCAGGATAGGTTGACTGGTGAGTCTAAATTGGCCCTGTAGTTGTGTGAGTGTGTGCGACCTGCGGTGTGTAGGTGACTGCCTGGGCTTGGTTCCTGTCTGCGCCCCTTGTTCCCGGGATAGGCTCCGGTCTCCCCCGCGATCTCAGTTGGGATTAAGTGGTTTCAGAAAATGGATGGATGGACGCACCGCCCGATCTTCAATTGGCGGTGTGGCAGCATATTAGCTTTCCGGTAATCACAAACGAGGAGGAAACAGCGAGAAAAGCACAGACAAGACATAAACTGCATGCAAACATTGTAATAGACTGATAACATACACAAACAGGTCCACTGGCACCACCGTGAGCTGAGTGAAGATTATTAAAAGGGCAAAGCACGCTAAAAAGCTGCACATGCAAACCTTAGCTTATTTATTTGATTTATTTTTTTTTATTTACTTATTTTGATTTGGGATTTTTTTCAACAGTATTTTATTCAAATTCAGTTGCACTGTTCACAACAGTGTCAACAGTTCAGAAAGATAAATATAAGAATATTTTTGAATATATTTGTCTGCAGCTCATTCTGCAAAAAATGAGAAAATTGTATCGTGAACTCAGAATCGTGAATCGTATCAAATGGTGAGTTGAATGTATCGTTACATCCCTAGTTCTTACAGTAGTACTATGGTATGGTGGAGCCACATGACAGGAAGGCAGTACATTGCGAAGTCTGTTAAGAACATCATTCGCACTGAACTGCCCTCCATTGACCAGCTGTACTTTAACTGCCACAGTAACAAGGTTCAGTCTATAATCCAGGACTCTGACCACCATCCACAAACACTGACTAGCAGATTCATGAACAGCTTCATTCGCCAAACAATTCAAACCTGCAGCTTTTGCATCCCCTGTAACAGTCATTTCCACGGCAGCTGCACTGTACAGCTGTTACTGCACTTTATCCACCACTGACCACGTATCATCCAGTTTTGTCCTGCTTTGTATCGCACTGTTTCTGCACCATGTTGTCTTGTACTCCCTTGTGTTGTTATGCACCATCTGTGTTGTTCTGAGCAGTGCCATGATGCAATATTACAAAAAGATCTTGAGGAAATGCAGAGTTCTGGAGGAGATTCTCACAGATCATGGCATGTGTTTATACTGAAGAAACTGTACAAATTGCTAGACATAAAACACAGGACTGGCAACTGTGGTACGTTTTAACACCTTGATAAAAAACTTAAAATCCATAGTAAGTAGGACAACCTCATAGAACCTTTACTAGTCATTGTTCAGAAGATTAACACGGATTAAAAACCATTACTATGAAAGCACGCTAATCAGTTAAGTTGATTATGTGGAGAGAGAGAAAAAAAACTGTCTTTGAAAAAGATCAACCATAGAACGAAGCTGCAGCATTGACACCCCCTAGTGGTGATTTGAAGATAGTTCTGTCTGTAGCAGCTAAGCAGTAGATTTGGCGTCAGGTGCCATGACAAACTCAGTGCTGCTCGGTTTGAACGGCAGAAGCACAAAAATAAAGGGGGCATCTACTGCACGCCCCCCACCCTTGAAAATGGTACAAATTATCATGCAACAGTTTTCTTAAGTAAGTCTTTTTGGGCGTCTGCAGAAACCTCCACGATGCGATTGCCCTGATTAAGAAGTGCGCAGCGGATACAATTTGGGATGCATCGTTCATCCGATTTATTAATATATAATTATTAGTATGTCTATATTATTTTAGAAACGTTACTTGACGAATATTTTTCATTGAGATTGATTCCCCGTTTAAAATTTTGGTGACACTTCATATTTTTTAAGAGAGACAGACAATTTGACGCATGCAATTTGCAGAAATATGTTGTGCCGCTATAAAGTACACAGGCAGCATGACAAACATAAGTACTCACTGAAGCCACGACATACGCCCGGCTGGCCCCAGCGGTACCCCTAAGAAGAAGGCTTTTTTCACAACCCACGACCATCACGAGGGCAAAAAAAACTGAATAGCCTAGAATTTAGTTAATTACAAGGCACATATTTATTGGAGCAAGAGCTCTAACATAAAACTACCTTGTAATTATAAAGTATTATGGCTGTGAACAATGTACAAACAGGCACAGAAAGTAAAATACTCCAAAAATGCAAAGAACCTAAATATTTTTGTTTCCACCGATTCACTCTTGATGTGTTAGGAGTCACAGTTCAGTAGCCTATTCTTCAGTATCTGCATTTAAGACCACCAACTGCTCTTTCTCCTCCTTCGCTCGTCGGCTCAGAGTATTGGACTTGGTAAGTAATGTTGCCCTTTTGGTTCCAGCAGCACTCTCTGCTTCCTCTGCCATGTGCTCAGCATCCTTTTGTAAACTCTCACATACACTTTCCAGTGAGACTCTCTTCCTCTTGAGTTCCTCAAGTTTTCTTTTTTGCTTTTCGCTCATCTTTCACCTTTGGTCAGAGGCGCTTTGGTTGCTCCCCCACACACTCTGACATGGTCGCATATAAGCCTCTGTGCAACAACTGTTTCCTCTGATAAGTTGCAGGTCTCCACCTCTATTCGTTCCACTTCGGCTTGCCCATAGGACAGCAGCAGCAAGTTCTTGCAGAACATCCAGAGGTCAGGATAAGGCCCACTAACTTTTTGATGTAAAAAGACATCAACTTTGGATGGTGCTGAAGGAATGAAGGATATAAAATCCAAGCCTTTTGCCTCATTGTGCAGGTGATTATCAGACTGCTGGGATATTGCATCACCTGTAATTACATTAATTACAGTAGATTAGATGCAGATCAACAATGTCAATACACAGAATCACATGTAGAATAGGAAAGTGATTTATAACCCAATTTTCCTATGATACCATAAATGTGCAATCATTTTAATTTAATCTTGAGATATCTCTAGGCTCATCAAAGAAAATATAACTGGGCTGATGCTTCTTTTCAAACACCAAGAGTCGGTCTTCTAAATACTGCTAAAATCTACGTGTTAACACTATTCAGTTCAGGGACGGATTATGGGTTGTGTGGGCCCCTGGGTAAAACGTTCGCGAGGCCCCCCCCCACCACCACCACCTGCACCACCACCACAACCACCACAAGTCAAGGGCCCTTGGCAGCCAAACACCCTCCCTATAGGGTCAGGGGACCTTGTAGGCAGAGGATCAAAGAATGTAGGCCCTCTAAAATAGACAAACGAAAATACATTGCTGATAAGCGTTGCAAATTGTTTTGGGCTTGGGGCCCACGGGCCCCCTGCACCCCAAGGGCCCCTGGGCAGCGGCCCCGCTAACCCGGTTTGTAATCCGTCCCTGATTCAGTTAGATGTGAAAAAAGAAAAGCATAATTTAAAAATAATATTCTGAACTATCCTATTCTTATCCTATGATTTACCAGCAGATATCCTGCCTGCCAACCGATTCTCCTGCGCAAACTTCTGCATGAGATTTCTCCTTTTCTGCTGGCAGTTATCTGGCTGGTGTGCATTTTGTTTGGGTCCAAGCACGTCATCTCATGTACAATCGAGTACTTCAGAGGGCATTTATCCAAGGCCTTTTTGCACATTTTTGAGAGCACAATCTGGCAATTTTTTTTAATCTGAAGGACACCAAGGTCACTTCCACTGCCTTTGGCTCCTGACTGTCTCTGACAAAAAGATGGTTTGTCAAATTTCCAGAATCTTTCTGCACACTCAGCCCAAGGTTAACACTACCTCAGCTGTACATATCAAACCAGCTCAAACTCCATGTTATTCACATATTTTTTACTTCACAATTGTTTGATACATTTGTATGTAAAGATACCAGTGAATTCACAGAAGTCCCACCTTGATGACAGCCATTCCTATATCCACCTCCTTTGGACTGAGCCAGAGTTTTTGCCTGTACAACAGCTGTACATGTTGCTACACAACACTTAAACATTCTATTTCCTCAATGAACTATTTTTTTTGCAGCAAAAGCCATGAAGCAGCAATAAAATCTTTAAAATATGCTTACCAATAAATATGGTTCTCCCATTTAAACACATGTAAAGATAAACCATGGATATTTAAAAATCATGGGTTCGTTAATGAGTTTAAATGTTATTGAATGGCTTACCTTAAACTTCTCCAGTAAGTCTTCAGCGGTGGAGTGGCTCATGTACTGTGATCCCAGAACCAGGACTGCACTCGAGAGCCATTCTCATAATTCACCCAATACCTGACATGCACATCCAGTTGTTTTCTTTTGATGGTCCTGTTCATACTTACGTCAAACATGACAACGAAGCTCCCTTTTAATATATGGAGCGAGTCCAAATCGCGCAAGAAAAGCGGTTTTATCTTTACCACAAGTGACCCTGCGAGTCAGGGAACATCACCCTGGAGACGGTGTGAATGTCATCATTGGACGTATAGGAGTGATGTCGGCAAACCGTTTGCAAAGCCCATAGCACTTCTGCTTTCAGTGTGGGTTGAGGAGGATGTACTGAAGGCATTATTTGTCATGGGATCCGGAGACACTGCCAAAACGGGTGTAGGCCTATCTTTAGAGGTTGTACTTATCTCCACTGAATAAACATAAATCTGGGCTTATTCTATACTGAACAAAAATATAAACGCAACACTCTTGTTTCTGCTCCCATTTTTCATGAGATGGACTTAAAGACCTACAATTCATTCCAGATACACAATATTACCATTTCTCTCAAACATTTCTCACAAATCAGTCTAAATGTGTGATAGTGAGCACTTCTGCTTTGCTGAGATAATCCATCCCACCTCACAGGTGTGCCACATCAAGATGCTGATCTGACATCATGGGTAGTGCACAGGTGTACCTTATACTGCCCACAATAAAAGGCCACCCTGGAATGTGCAGTTTTTTGCTTTATTGGGGGTCTGGGGACTCAGAACCGGTCAGTATCTGGTGTGACCACCATTTGCCTCATGCAATGCAACACATCTTCTTCGCATAGAGTTTATCAGATTGTCAATTGTGGCCTGTGGAATGTTGGTCCACTCCTCTTCAATGGCTGTGCGAAGTTGTTGGATATTAGTGGGAACTGGTACACGCTGTCGTATACGCCGGTCAAGCACATCCCAAACAAGAGCAGCTGACCTGAGAAATAAGAAATAAGCTAAGCTGGAAACCTGGACCCTCCGACCAAGAATGCGTGAAGTACCCTCAGAAGGTCTACTAGAAGATGTACGTAGAAGACTACTACAGATCAGCTGATCTACACCACAGCAACAGTGATCCTTGAGCTGGAGCCGGACCGTCTTTGAAGACTCCGTAAATCTCCGTATAATAATATATATCTACGGGAACGAGAAAGGAGAAAGCAGAGAACAAGAACAAGATTTGTAAATGTAAGATTTGAAGGACCCCCGGCATGAAAAATAGAATAGTTCTCGTCATTAGTGAACATGTGTCTCGTCATTGTGTATCATGGACAGTAAGAGGGGGATCAATAGAGTGTTGTTATTATAACGTCTAAAAAGTCTGTCGATAAATCAATAAGAAAATAAATGAAGTCGTTTTCGCGAACACGCGAACAGGGGCCGGACCGACTGTAGGGGGCGTGGCCAGAGACAGCCATAGCTGTCAAGTCTCCCGTTTTGGCCGGGAAACTACCGTATTTTACTTCTCTTTCCCGCCGTCCTCCCGTATTAGTATTTTCCCGTAAATCTCCCTTATATTATATAGTTGCTGGATAGTGTAGTGGTAAGTTCGCCGCCTTTCACACGGGAGACTGGGGTTCGAATCCCGGTTGTGGCCAAAAATATATTTTATATATTTTATATATTTATATTATTTTATATTTCCTGTCTTAAAATGTAAGGGATACTGGAGCCTGGTTGCGGATGGCTCACGGCGGGTGCCGGAAAATTTCCTTTATTTTCAAATCCAAACCTTGACAGGTATGCTGCTGTTCCAAATCATGGGTGCATGTTACAAGTGCGGAACATATTTTAACTTAGTACTAACTTAGCATCATATTTGATCTGATTCGACTGAATATCCCAGGTTTCCATCTCTCATGCATCTGGTGTGACGTGTTTTCAGACTCTCAGGCTGGCGCAAAGAAATCTTACGGGAATTGAACGTCTCACTCCGGCCAGCTGACCAAAGTTCGGTAACCTTGGTATTGTGTGTAGGAGATTCGCTATAACTATAATTTCGTTCTCCATTTACATGCCCGTAGTGTCTTTAAGTGTTATGTAGTTTTGCCTGAAACGCAAAAATAAAACAAAGCAATTAAAGCCGATCAGTGGCTCAAATTGTGCTGTAGCGATTGAAGAACTTTTGTCGGAAGTTGGATTCGAACTTGGGATGCCTTACTTGGGAGAACAGAATACCAGAATAGAGTAGGTTAAGTCCAGCCTTGGCTTCCAAGCTGACGTTTTTCTACATATGTGCTTGTGTATCATGGACAGTAAGAGGGGGCAGGCAAGGAGAGAATTTCTCTCTTTGGGGATCAATAGAGTGTTGTTATTATAACGTCTAAAAAGTATGATGGTCTGTCGATAAATCAATAAGAAAATAAATGAAGTCGTTTTCGCGAACACGCCGAATTATAACTATAATTTCGTTCTCCATTTACATGCCCGTAGTGTCTTTAACCGGCTGCACAAACTGGATCCGCCTCCATTACGACACAACTTTGCCCTTATTGGCTTAAGAATTTAGTCACATACATGACGTATATCTGCTATTTCTCCCGAGAAGCAGGTAAAGCAGTGGTAACTGCTTTGTAGTTAATTTACCTGGTAAAATTAAGTTTAAATAAATGATATAAATACTGTAATAGTACTCGTGAGCTTTGTTTATTTGTTATTAGTTATTGTAATGTTGCGCTGCTTTATTTGTTTAATCGTCTAGTCTGTGGAGACATTCAAGTTAATCAAATAAGAATTGCACTGTACACTGTACATGACCATAAAAACTTTGTATCCTTGAAATAAATGTTTTTGATCTTTTCCTTGGCAGTTATCTTTTTACACAGGGCCTCTATGTACACGATAGTTTTTTTTTTCACGACTAACAGTATGGATCAGGAGTTGGTTATTGTAAAAGAAGTAATGTGCATGCAGGTGATATTTGTATAGATTTATCCACACCCTTGTAGCAGTGCTGCCATTGCAGTCAGATCTCGCAAACTAGGAGTATTAGTTGTCTTTATTTCTCTTTATTTCTTGACGCCAACCCTCTCCATTAATCCGGGCTTGGGACTGGCACCTACCTGAGCTGGCTTGCTCCCTTAAGTGGCTGGGTTAGGCTAAACTATATATATATATTTACCAAGACTACAATAAAACATCTCGAAATGTGTAGTCTAGCAAAACGCAGTTTAAAGAAGGTAGCCTACCTGGCGAAATTGCAAACAAATTAAGGGCGTTAGGCAGCCTTTAGATCCTACCCATCATGCACTGCAGTTTTTTGCTAATTCCTCAAATGGAAAACTGTCCATCCATCCATCCATTTTCCAAACCGCTTATCCTACTGGATCGCGGGGGGTCTGGAGCCTATCCCGGAAGCAATGGGCACGAGACAGGGAACAACTCAGGATGGCGGGCCAGCCCATCGCAGGGCACACTCACACACTATTCACTCACGCATACACTCCTATGGGCAATTTAGCAACTCCAATTAGCCTCAGCATGTTTTTGGACTGTGGGGGAAACCAGAGTACCCGGAGGAAACCCCACGATGACATGGGTAGAACATGCAAACTCCACACACATGTGACCCAGGTGGAGACTCGAACCCGGGCCCTAGAGGTGTGAGGCAACAGTGCTAACCACTGCACCACCATGCTGCCCCCTAAATGGAAAACCATTAAATACAAAAGGAAAACAAAAGTGCTGTAAGACTGTATACTTATGTGTATGTTAGTAAAGGCTGTAGCTGACACAACGGACCCCACTAATTAGAAAGGGGTAATTGTACACATGTGGCATCCAGTATGTTCTTCTATAACAGTTTTTAAAAAAAAAAAAAAACTCACATTACACAAATTGGCACTATCAAAACGAGGATTATGGGGAAAATGGGGACTGTGATGGAGATTACATACACGTAGGCATGGTATTTAGTTTTTTTTTAATCTGGTCACCTTCCAGAGTAATTGTAAACTAAAACCATCTTCACCCTATTTGATTCTTTATAAATGGACAATCAGTCGTGCAGTAAATGGGGGTATAGAGAGACACAGAGCTTGTCTAACAAGAAACCCTGGGAAGCTAACATTAATAGGGTGGGTATGGATAGCAAAACCATTGATACAGATTACAGATTTATATCTCACCTGAACCCTGGCGGGCTCCGTGCCAATAGGGGTTGGGATTAGGGTTAGTTAACTTAAGTAGTAATATTGATGTGTATATTCTCCTATTCTCCAGTCAGTGAATCGTGAAACGTAATGTTAATATGTTTCTATACCTATATGTTCTGCTTAAAAACCCATAAAGGCAAGCACAGTGTTTAGACATTCTGTTACTTAGACTAGTAAACACTAAGATCCTTCAGCTTTCAATTAACCTGACACAACAGTCTAAACAACAAATGTGTGCCATGTCATTTGTCATCTTTACATCTTGTATCCTTTATATGGTAATTGGATTTTCAAGGTGGAATTGCAGGTCGATCATTTTAAGGATCTAGATGTAAACCTCCCTGGTGTTGCTTTAATATTTTTTTTGCACAATTTGCTTCACACACTTCCTCCAGCAGAGAAGCTTACAATACTACACCCCACCAAATGACTGGATGATGCCTTTTTATTTAAGGTCTGGCTGTGAGCCTCGATTACCGATACACTATCTTCAGGCTCCTGCCGGGATCAGTCAGTATGGTGGACCTTTGGAGGAATGGGTACAAAACCATCAGGAAAGTTTGCAGGTGCTTCAAGAGTATGTGAAGGCTTAGTTGGAGGAACAAGCCACACCACGAAATCGGAAACACAATGAGTTGGTTAATGATTAGGGGTTTGATGAAGGTCAGCTGGTGTGTTTGCGGAACCATGTTCGAGGTAAAATACAGGATCATTGGGATGCCTGTTTGTATATGGTAGTTCGGTGTCCCCAAGATCAGGGTGCAGTTTACTCTGCAACTCCAATGGAGGGGGACGGGGTTGTCCGTCAAGTTCACCGAACAGAGTTGCGTCCAGTACCACAGGGGGTTGTTATGTCAGGGGAAGATGTTCTGGTAATGTCTCCTGAGTCTGGGTTGCCCACAGGGGCAACAGAAATGGAATCGGATGAGGACTCTGTGGTTTTACGGGGACAGGGCTGGTGGGAGGGGTCGCAATAGAGCATCCACAAGTAGGCCTCGTATAATGGAGGAGGTTATGTCCCCCCCGAGGTGTAGAGACCAGTTAAACGTTCGGTGAGGTCCACCACTGGTCATCATACCAACCCTTATAAGTTACCACGGTCAGTGAATGATCGTTCGGTTGGGGAGGAAGACCAGTGGTTTGGGGATAGAATTCTTAGCTGTGATCGTTGGGTCATCAATTTCATTTTGGGGGATGGATTGTAGCCAGGCAATTATAGGCAGGTATAGGAACTGCAGTTCGGACTGGAGGCATAGCCGGGGCGAGATGGCTGTGCATGTTCCGATGGTAGGGCATATTGGCAAAGGAGCAGGCACGGGAAAGACAGGCAGGGTCCTGATAGATTTGGGGGAGCATCGGCGGGCATATTGAATTTGCAGTGTAGCAGCCTTTCTGTTTGCTTGTTTCAGGGGTGAACAATCTTATCCGCAAAGGGCCGGTGTGTATGCAGGTTTTCGCTGCAACTCCCTAATTAGATTTCTAATTAGAGGACTGATTAGCTGAAGAGTCCTCATACCTGGTTTTGAAGAGCTGACCTAAAGGTTACCCCAAAAACCTGTTTTTTTTTTGTTTGAATGGGGCAGTGAGTCATGGGGTAAACTACTGTTCTTTAGGGGTTTTCAAGGTGGAATTACGGGTCGATAATTTTAAGGATCAGGTTGTAAACCTCCCTGGTGTTGCTTTAATATGTTTTATCTGAGGTTGTATCGTGTATTATCAAGCCAGCCGGCTTAGTGGCCTCGGGAGCGGGGTTTAGTGGGAGCAGCTGGCTAGTTTTATTTTCTTTTTTGTTTGTGTCTTTTTCTTTGTTGTATGTATATTTTGGGTTCATTATTAGGCAGGCTGGGCCTTTTGGCACCTGTAGTCTGGGTGCTGGATTGCCCATAGGGGTCTTTTTTATTGCTGTGATTTGCTGTGTCATTCACTAGTGTGATTTGTGCTGGATGTGTTTTTAAGGTTGTGCTGTGGCGTGTACCTGAGCAAACTTTGGGCAACCTGTTCTCTTGTTGGCTTTATTGACAAAGGGTGGATTAGTCTAATTACGGCCTGCTACAAATAGCTGCATATAACGTATAAAAAAAATCACCTTATGGGTGCTCCGTAGGGTAGCAAGATCTTGAGTTTTTTTTACAGTACTCGGGTACGTTTTAAAATTTTCGACCAATCAGCAAACATTATTCTGACAGCATAGCTGGGAAACCAATGAAAAGTGAGTGCAACGTTCTAGAACTTGACTTCGGGTTGACGCTCCCTATAAAAGAGCTGGGTACTGCTTCAAGGCGTTCAGTTGGCGCTACCTCCTGATAGAGTAGCACTGTACGGCTCTTGTTCCGTAAAACAACATCAAAAGGATGAAAAAAAAAACAATATTTAAAGAAGACGAAAAAAATCAATTTTTAAAGAAGACGAAAAAAACATCGTCTAAAAAAATAAGCCAAAAAAATAATATCCGAAGAAGGAAAAACATGCAAAGTAAAAAAAAACAAACAAAAATAAAAAACAATATCCAAAGAAGAAGGAAAAAAACATCCAAAGGGAGAAAAGAAGAACTGAAGGGCCAACGAGGTAGGAGGAAATACAAATTTCGTTTCAGCACCGTTGGAGTGCCAAGCCGTGAAAAGCATTTGGCCAGAAGACAAGGTAAGTGTTGTATCTGTTATTTTAAAACAGCGCTTTTCAAAATGCTGCTTTATAATCGTTTGAGATCGTTAGCCAGTGTGACAGCTGAAGGCTTTTTGAGTTTACCAACATAAAGTTTTATTTCTGTATTAGGACATTGTCAGGAACAATGATGTGTTCATCGCTATGATGTGGTCAAAAAGCGATGCATTGAATCTTAGAAACATTTGTGATTTTTCAAACGATGCTTTTCCTTTTATTTAATCAGTAAAATTTCCATCGGTTTTATATAGTGCCCCTTGAAATATGTCTTTAGCTCATTTTCCGGGCATTTTACTAGAATGCATCCTGAGAAATACACAAGCTCTGCTGCATTTCCGTGCCTCGATGTTTAGTGCCGAGTATAATTGTTGCAGTTGCCTTTTATATATTCCATGAGACCTGTTGGTACCAAGAGAAGTGTGAGACTGTCAGGGTGAATTTATCATACAATCGCACGCATAAATACCTGAGGGTTGCCAGTCCTTTTGCGTTGTTACAGGAGGACTAGAGCTGACGAGTGTGTTTCTACACACTATCAAGGGCATTGTAGTACAGTTTTCTCAGGTGGGAGAATGCTGCCGATCTCCTATTTGACAATACAGCCCTTGATATATTAGAATATTACAGAACTAGAAGCCTTTTGCAAGGAAGAATGTGAGAAAATCCCAAGTACAAGAACTGAAAGCCTTTCAGCTGGCTATAAGAAGCGCTTGTAAGCTGTGATATCTGGCAGAGGAGGTGTTACTAAGTACTGATTACGTAGGGTGCCCAAACTTTTGCAGAGTGCCATAATAATGTTTTTATTTTGTAATTTTGTTCAATTTATGGCATAAAAAGTAACTATTCATCAATGTTTGCTGAAAATATTGTGTATTTTTCCCCCAGTTCCTAAAGAGACTGTATTAACTGATATTGTTGCTTTTGTAATTGAAAAGATGTTATTTGTCAAGGGGTGCCAAACCTTTGCATAAGACTGTACACAGTGTGTGTATGTGTTTATGTGAGTGTGTGTCTGTGTGTGTGTGTGTATATATATATATGTGTGTGTGTGTATATATTTCTGTATATGCATGTGTATATATATATTTATATATAGTTCACACACATTCAAACTTATTTGAATACACATTCAAAATTATTTTTATTATTATTATTTTCGTTTTTTTTTTTTTTTTTTGTGTTTTAAAATTTTTTATTTTTGCAATGGAAATAAAAATAAAGCAGTCCTCCGTAGAGGAGGGGTGGTGGAGGGAATATATATATATATATACATATATATAAAATAATTGTCACACAACTGGGGTGACATGCCTATCCTGCTCACCCAATTTTAGTGCACTTTAGTTATGCATAATGACCTTCTAGTCTCGATACACCCATATATATATATATGTATATATATATATAGTTTTTTTTGTTTTTTTTTTTGCAATAGACAATAAAAATAACGCAGTTCTCCATAAAGGAGGGATGGTGGATGGAATATATATATACATATATATAAAATAATTGTCACACAACCTGGGTGACATGCCTTGCCTGCTCACCCAGTTTTAGTGCACCTTAGTTATTCATAATGACCATCTAGTCTCGATACACCCATAAATATATATGTATATATATATAGTTTTTTTTGTTTTTTTTTTGCAATAGACAATAAAAATAACGCAGTTCTCCATAAAGGAGGGATGGTGGATGGAATATATATATACATATATATAAAATAATTGTCACACAACTTGGGTGACATGCCTTGCCTGCTCACCCAATTTTAGTGCAACTTAGTTATCCATAATGACCAACTAGTCTCGATACACCCATATATATATATATATATATATGTACATATATATATAGTTTTTTTATTAGCAATAGAAAAGAAAAATAACGCAGTTCTCCGTAAAGGAGGGATGGTGGATGGAATATATATATATATATATATACATTTATATAAAATAATTGTCACACAACCTGGGTGACATGCCTTGCCTGCTCACCCAATTTTAGTGCACTTTAGTTATCCATAATGACCATCTAGTCTCGATACACCCATGAATATATATGTATATATATATATATATATATATATATATATATATATATATATATATATATATATATATATAGTTTTTCTGTTTTTTTTTTGCAATAGACAATAAAAATAACGCAGTTCTCCGTAAAGGAGGGATGGTGGATGGAATATGTATATGCATATATATAAAATAATTGTCACACAACCTGGGTGACATGCCTTGCCTGCTCACCCAATTTTAGTGCACCTTAGTTATCCATACTGACCATCTAGTCTCGACACACCCATATATATATATATATATATATATATATATATATATATATATATATATATATATATATATATATATATATATATATATATATATATGTATATATATAGATATTTTTTCTTTTTCTTGTGTTTTTTTTTCGCAATGGATATTAAAAATAAAGCAGTCCTCCGTAAAGGAGGGGTGGTGGAGGGAATATATATATACATATATATATAAAATAATTGTCACACAACCTGGATGACATGCCTTGCCTGCTCACCCAATTTTAGTGCAACTTAGTTATCCATAATGACCAACTAGTCTCGATACACCCATATATATATATATATATATGTACATATATATAGTTTTTTTATTAGCAATAGAAAAGAAAAATAACGCAGTTCTCCGTAAAGGAGGGATGGTGGATGGAATATATATATATATATATATATATATATATATATATATATATACATTTATATAAAATAATTGTCACACAACCTGGGTGACATGCCTTGCCTGCTCACCCAATTTTAGTGCACTTTAGTTATCCATACTGATCATCTAGTCTCGACACACCCATATATATATATATATATATATATATATATATATATATATATATATATATATGTATATATATATAGATATTTTTTCTTTTTCTTGTGTTTTTTTTTCGCAATGGATATTAAAAATAAAGCAGTCCTCCGTAAAGGAGGGGGTGGTGGAGGGAATATATATATACATATATATATAAAATAATTGTCACACAACCTGGGTGACATGCCTTGCCTGCTCACCCAATTTTAGTGCAACTTAGTTATCCATAATGACCAACTAGTCTCGATACACCCATATATATATATATATATATGTACATATATATAGTTTTTTTATTAGCAATAGAAAAGAAAAATAACGCAGTTCTCCGTAAAGGAGGGATGGTGGATGGAATATATATATATATATATATATATATATATATATATATATATATACATTTATATAAAATAATTGTCACACAACCTGGGTGACATGCCTTGCCTGCTCACCCAATTTTAGTGCACTTTAGTTATCCATACTGACCATCTAGTCTCGACACACCCATATATATATATATATATATATATATATATATATATATATATATATGTATATATATATAGATATTTTTTCTTTTTCTTGTGTTTTTTTTTTCGCAATGGATATTAAAAATAAAGCAGTCCTCCGTAAAGGAGGGATGGTGGATGGAATATATATATAAAATAATTGTCACACAACCGGGGTGACATGCCTTGCCTGCTCACCCAATTTTAGTGCACCTTAGTTATTCATAATGACCATCTAGTCTCGATACACCCATAAATATATATGTATATATATATAGTTTTTTTATTAGCAATAGAAAAGAAAAATAACGCAGTTCTCCGTAAAGGAGGGATGGTGGATGGAATATATATATATATATATACATTTATATAAAATAATTGTCACACAACCTGGGTGACATGCCTTGCCTGCTCACCCAATTTTAGTGCACTTTAGTTATCCATAATGACCATCTAGTCTCGATACACCCATGAATATATATGTATATATATATATATATATATATATAGTTTTTCTGTTTTTTTTTTGCAATAGACAATAAAAATAACGCAGTTCTCCATAAAGGAGGGATGGTGGATGGAATATGTATATGCATATATATAAAATAATTGTCACACAACCTGGGTGACATGCCTTGCCTGCTCACCCAATTTTAGTGCACCTCAGTTATCCATACTGACCATCTAGTCTCGACACACCCATATATATATATATATATATATATATATATATATATATATATATATGTATATATATATATAGATATTTTTTCTTTTTCTTGTGTTTTTTTTTCGCAATGGATATTAAAAATAAAGCAGTCCTCCGTAAAGGAGGGGTGGTGGAGGGAATATATATATACATTTATATAAAATAATTGTCACACAACTGGGGTGACATGCCTTGCCTGCTCACCCAATTTTAGTGCACCTTAGTTATCCATAATGACCAACTAGTCTCGATACACCCATAAATATATATGTGTATATATATATATATATATAGTTTTTTTGTGTTTTTTTTTTGCAATAGACAATAAAAATAACGCAGTTCTCCATAAAGGAGGGATAGTGGATGGAATATATATATATACATATATATAAAATTATTGTCACACAACCTGGGTGACATGCCTTGCCTGCTCACCCAATTTTAGTGCACCTTAGTTATCCATACTGACCATCTAGTCTCGATACACCCATATATATATATATATATATATATGTACATATATATAGTTTTTTTATTAGCAATAGAAAAGAAAAATAACGCAGTTCTCCGTAAAGGAGGGATGGTGGATGGAATATATACATACATATATATAAAATAATTGTCACACAACCTGGGTGACATGCTTTGCCTGCTCACCCAATTTTAGTGCAACTTAGTTATCCATAATGACCAACTAGTCTCGATACACCCATAAATATATATGTATATATATATATATATATAGTTTTTTTATTTTTTTCGTAATGGACAATAAAAATAACGCAGTTCTCCGTAAAGGAGGGATGGTGGATGGAATATATATATACATATATACATTTATATAAAATAATTGTCACACAACCTGGGTGACATGCCTTGCCTGCTCACCCAGTTTTAGTGCACCTTAGTTATCCATACTGACCATCTAGTCTCGATACACCCATAAATATATATACTGAACAAAAATATAAACGCAACACTCTTGTTTCTGCTCCCATTTTTCATGAGATGGACTTAAAGACCTACAATTCATTCCAGATACACAATATTACCATTTCTCTCAAACATTTCTCACAAATCAGTCTAAATGTGTGATAGTGAGCACTTCTGCTTTGCTGAGATAATCCATCCCACCTCACAGGTGTGCCACATCAAGATGCTGATCTGACATCATGGGTAGTGCACAGGTGTACCTTATACTGCCCACAATAAAAGGCCACCCTGGAATGTGCAGTTTTTTGCTTTATTGGGGGTCTGGGGACTCAGAACCGGTCAGTATCTGGTGTGACCACCATTTGCCTCATACAATGCAACACATCTTCTTCGCATAGAGTTTATCAGATTGTCAATTGTGGCCTGTGGAATGTTGGTCCACTCCTCTTCAATGGCTGTGCGAAGTTGTTGGATATTAGTGGGAACTGGTACACGCTGTCGTATACGCCGGTCAAGCACATCCCAAACATGCTCAACGGGTGACATGTCCGGTGAGTATGCTGGCCATGCAAGAACTGGGACATTTTCAGCTTCCAAGAACTGTGTACAGATCCTTGCAACATGGGGCCGTGCATCATCTGTCTGAGTGGCTGGTCTCAGACGATCTTGGAGGTGAACCTGCTGGATGTGGAGGTCCTGGGCTGGTGTGGTTACACGTGGTCTGCGGTTGTGAGGCCGGTTGGATGTACTGCCATATTCTCTGAAACGCCTTTGGAGACGGCTTATGGTTGAGAAATGAACATTCAATGCACGAGCAACAGATCTGGTTGACATTCCTGCTGTCAGCATGCCAATTGCACGCTCCCTCAATGCTTGTGGCATCTGTGGCATTTTGCTGTGAGACAAAACTGCACATTCCAGGGTGGCCTTTTATTGTGGGCAGTATAAGGTACACCTGTGCACTACCCATGATGTCAGATCAGCATCTTGATGTGGCACACCTGTGAGGTGGGATGGATTATCTCAGCAAAGCAGAAGTGCTCACTATCACACATTTAGACTGATTTGTGAGAAATGTTTGAGAGAAATGGTAATATTGTGTATCTGGAATGAATTGTAGATCTTTAAGTCCATCTCATGAAAAATGGGAGCAAAAACAAAAGTGTTGCGTTTATATTTTTGTTCAGTGTATGTATATGTATACATATAGTTTTTTTTGTGTTTGTGAAAACGGGTCTTTAATCGGGGAAACGGAGCGGGTAGAGCAGGACGGAACGCAGGCATTGACAAACTACAATGACGGACAGGGCAAACAGGTAAGACCAGGACTTAAAATAGGTCATGACTAATCAAAGTAATCGGGCAAAGCAGGAGACGATCAGGGAAGCACACGTGGGTAATCAGGGGGCGTGGCACACACGAGGAGCGGACAAGCCGGGCATATATGTATATCTATATAAAACCTCATTAATGAGGGACAGGGAACAGAACGGACAGACAGAACTGGCACAGGGGAAGGAGCCAGGACAAGACTTGACATAAGACAGGAAAGGCAGAGAAACAGATCAGAAAGGGGGACACGGAGGGAACAGGCAGGACAAAAGGACCGGGAGTGAACGAAGGGAACATCGGGGAAAGAGGAGCAGAAGCCAGAGGGACGAGGGACAAAGAGAGGAGGGACAGAGACAGGAGGAACAAAGCGAGGGGGAGCAGAGGCAGGAGGGACAAAGACGGGAGGCCAGGGAGAGAAGGAGGGGGAACCAAGAGGAGCCCGAGGGAGACCCAGCGGGCGACGGGAGGCAGCCGGAAGGGCTGCAGGCGGCCGGGAGGCCGGAGCCGGAGGGGCCGAGGAGACGGGGTGAGGGACAGACGCAGGGACGAAGGAGGGAGTCGGAGGGGAGACCAGGGAAGGGGACGAAGGAGCTGGAAGGGACCCTGGCGAGGGCAAGGAGAGAGGGGGAGCCGCAGCAGACGGCGACGTCCTCCGACACGCCAGAGCGGGAGGACCAGCAGGCGAATGAGGAGCCGCCGTCGGGGGGCCCGCAGGCAACCGATAAGACGCCGGAGGAGGGACCGAGGCAGGGCGACGAGGCCGCGGAGGGGGACCCGCAGACGACAGCCGACCCGGAGGGCCAGGACCCGCAGGTGCCGACCAAGCCCTAGCGCCGGCGAGGGAGGGCGAGCCAGGGGGCTGGGCGGGTGGGACCCCAGCCGTGCGTCTGTGTCCTCTCCCCTTATGGGACACAGACATAAGGACCTGCGGCCGGGGTCGGGCTCGTCGGGGTGAGGGTACCAGAGTCACAGGGGGAGAAGGGACTGGAGTGGGGCCAGGGACTGGAGCTGCAGGCTGCAGAGGGAGCGCCTGCCCGGGAGCTGCAGGCAGGGAAAGCGCCTCGGACGTGGGCGCGGTAGCTGCAGGCAGCGGAGACGGCTGCTCGGGCTCTGGGGCCGCAGGGGGCACTTATTTTATTATATAAAATAAGTGTCACACAACCGGGGTGACATGCCTTGCCTGCTTGTGGGATGAGGAAGACTCAGGGACTGGAAATGGGATTAAAACTGAAGATGTGCTCATTCCTTTGTGTATTTACAAATTTTCCTTCCGTCAGACATGAGGAGTTTGCTGCTATATTTGGCACTAATAGAGATTCTGATGCTGCTATTTTTATTGTCTATTAGTTTGTTATTATTTACAAGTTCTGTTGTGTTTTTGCATTTTTCTCTTCTGGTTAATTAACTGCTGTCTGTTTGCTGTGAAGTATGAGTGTGGTGAGTAAGACTCAGGGACTGGAAGTGGGATTACAACTAAAGATAACATGCTTATTCCTTTTTGTATTGTTTACAAATTTCCTTCCGTCAAACATGAGGAGTTTGCTGCTATATTGTGCACTAACAGAGATTCTGATGCTGCTATTTTTATTGTTTATAAATGTGTTATTGTTTCCAAGTTGAGTATTCAATAAATGCTAAATTGAGAAATTTTGTGTATCGTTTGTTATTATTAGTGTGATATTTTACCATGCAAATAGAGGGGAAAACGTCCAATTATCGGCCAAAAAAAATCAGCAGCATATATCGGCCATCGCCTGACCCTTGACTTGAAAAACCCATATCGGTCGACCTCTAGTAACAGTACATTCTGTCCAATTCATCCATCGAGTTAAGTCACACACCCACTTGAGGGGGCACTCCGGCAGACGTGAGGATGGGGATGTTCTTTCCGCTATAACATCCACTGCAGAAGTACATCTCGCTCCTGTTCACAGGGCTTACTTCAATGATGAAGCAGGGCTGGTTGTCTGGACAAGAAGTTGTCCTGCTGCTGGGTCTCGGTGCCGTTTTTCCACCTAAGCTTGAAGGTGGAAATGTGTTCCAACTTGGTCCCTGGGACTGCAGCATAGCCAAACATCGCGAGCAGCGTCGGCCACACCCACCACCAGAACCATCACACCGTCCTATACACATAAAGAAGAACTAAAACATAGAGTGTTGTGACAATCTATGCGTTAATGTTTGGCAGCATAGGTGATTCATTAAAATTATACCGAAGAATGGAAAATGTGATATTTAGAATATTTTTTGCCATTTAGTAGCTAATTTAAGCACTTACCCAATGCCTCAATTTGTTTTAGGTCAGTAATGTCTGAGCCAAAAGAATGAATGTATGAATTTAATACAATTCACCCACTCCCACCCACACACAAATCTGAAATTCAATTTAAGACACTTCTTAAACATTAGTGCATTAACAAAAAAGGAAAATCTTAAGAGATTCAGTAGGATTTTCTATGTTAGACTTAAGCTAATAGTTCAATAGTTTTTACATATTTCAATATACCAATTTGACTTTAATGTTGAAACAGATGCTAAAACATGGAATAATTTCATAACTAGAGAAACATGTTATTCACAAACACTAGCAAAGGTAGCTTATAGTTAAGCTTACTTAAGTCAGCAAGTCAGGCTACAGTGTGTAAGAATAGTCGTAAACGATAATTTGTCTCAGTCTTACATGACAGAATAAGTAAACAGAAAATATAAAATGGCTGAAACAGCGTCATTAACGCCAGCTACAGTAGAGGCGCAGAAAAGGTGTCATGACTGAAGTATTCCCAAACTCTGGAAGACCGTATGCGAGCCTTTTTTGCCGCGTGTTTCTCCAGAGGCTCCGGAGCTCCGCTGGTTGAGACAGCCATGTTGGTTCATGTGCAGGGGGACGAGCGGCAAATTTCTTTTTTGCAGGGTGGTAGGTGATGTCTCATTAATATTTATGAGAGAAGTGCTACATGATTGGCCAGTGCATGCCAGTGCATGCCCAAAATGGTGCGGCACTGCATCCAAGCCTGCGGCACTCAGAGTCACAAATACAGTGGAAACCATTTGTAGTAATTACGTCTGTCTGGCTGATTTCCAACTAATTGATATTTGTATATTTATTACATGAATATAAGGTAATATAAGGTAATAGAAGAGGTATTTAATGGTTTATCTGAGGAATTTGCAAAAAACTGCAGTGCATGATGGGTCGGACCTAAAGGCTGCCTTAACGTCCTCATCTGTATGACGACATACATCAAGACTAGGAAGGTGCATAATGTTCATGTCTGGTTGCGTTTGTTGGTCCAGAAAGTAATTCAATTTCGCCATGTAGGTTACGTTCTTAAAAACTGCTTGGATATAGCCCGATTATATGCTGTGGGCCTTTTAATTTCTTTGTTTACCAGGTAGGCTACCTTCTTTAAACTGCGTTTTGTTAGACTACATATTTAGGGAGGTCTTTATAAATTTATAGTAGTCTTCATAAATATGTGCATAGTTTAGCCTAACCCAGCCACTTAAGGGAGAAAGCCAGCTCAACTAGGTGTCGGTCCCAAGCCCGGATTAATGGGGAGGGTTGGCGTCAAGAAATAAAGAGACTGTATCTTCACTGCATGACTGATGTCAAAATGTGTGAAATATGTGGTTGTATTAATAAATGCATTAAAGTAGGTTAATGATTCTGTGCTGTCTAAATTGTATAGAAAATTTCTACGTATAGCCAAACAAATCTCCTCCTGTTTGAAAAGGCATAGAAAAAGCAATTTAGCCACTAAAACTTTACAGTTTTTGTGAGGGACAGTCGAATTCTCTCGTTTCTCTCGTCAAGTTTTTTTGTGATCCTGCACCTACACTTTGCCGGCCCCAGGAGGATGGGCTCCCCCTTTGAGTTTGGTCCCTCCCAAGGTTTCTTCCTTCTTGGGAGTTTTTCCATCCTATCGGCGCCTATGGCTTACTCACTGGGGGCTTTGGGTGGGCATGATATAAAGCAAAGCATTTTCCCTCCCAGTTTCCTCCTCTGGTCCACATTGCAGGACCATCAGCCATCAGAAACAGTCAGACGGTCTCCTTCAGCTTCTTTAGTGTCCTTGGAAGCCAAGGCAGTTTTAGGTCTGAGAAGAGGTTTATCAGAAGGACACATATTACGTCGTTTGTCCTGAAATGTAACATGGGGAGGAAAAGTTAAGCGGTTTAGTCAGATTGGAGTCGTTTATTCAGCAGTGGCAGCGCCAGTGACTTAATGCTACAGGTGCTATAGGGGAGTGAGATTATTTAGACCGGGTGCTTTAGCTTTTCAGCTTATGTAGATGGTGTATAGAAGCACACAGCACGATAAGCTACAGCATGGATAAAATAGGATAAAATATGAAATTCTAACGTCTAGCTCACAGAGCCTCTATGTGTACTTTGAAGAAAAAATACACTACAAGTATGCTGTAAAAACCGCAAAAATGTCTTACACGATATACAGATTTTACAGATAGTTAAAGAAAAAATGAAACCAATATTTTGGGGGTGCTGTGGGGGTACTATGGTCATTGGAGGAGGAGCTAGAGCCCCCCCCCCCAAGCTTTTCCTTGGTGCTGCCACTGTTGTTCAGATTAAAAGTAACATTGTCATTAATAAACAGTACTCTGATCAAATTTTTGCATGTACAAACACAATCAAAGTTTAACCACATGTTTAGACACAATTCACACACCTGTTACATTTCCATAATGCTAAGACTCTCTACACTTACTTCATCCACTTTCTTGTTTGGTACACAGTCATTTGATGGATGTGTAAGATCATTACCAGACCGTCTGCTGCAAACTCTACAGTTAATGAATGGCTGCAAAAACACACAGACACACAAAAACAGTATTTAAAGAGTGGTGGGCAATAAATACAGTGAGAGAAGGTGTAGTAAAGATATATCTAATGATTTAAGGCAGAGCTGCTGGAGTGCAGGGTTTAATGACACAGAACAATTTTAGAGGAAAGAGCTTCCAAAGCAGGGTCACCATAAGGCTATATTATACAAAGCAAGTTCATCTAAAAGTATGAACAACAAATCCCGTTTAACTGAACACTGCTCTGTATTAAAATACTGTCCTCCGATCAAGCTAAGTGGTCCTGTAGTTCACTATTTAAAGAGGTAAATTTAAAGGGTAATTCACACTGCACATCTACCCTGCTCTGACCAGGTTTAATTACTGGCTTTCTAATTAAAACAAGAGTTAAGTCCTGCCCTTTCACCACAAAACACCACACTGCCATTTAAGGCTGATTTCAACAATGAGTTTTAGTTAACCTGGCTCGATTGAGTTAACTCTGGGTATGTAAAACCCGCTTTGTAGTACAGCCCACAGGTCTTTAAATAAGGCCAGCTAGGGTTCATAGCTCGAAGCATAATCTACAGGTCACCCCTCAGATGATTAGCATTTGCTTCTGCCTGGTAATCCAGCCTTTAAGCCTGTAAACCTACTAAAATTTGAGAATAAGGTGAAGGAACTGGCTCTTTGAGGCCACCTATGTATTTGTTACTTTATTGTTGGCTAACTTTCCCCCGCAGGGCATCAAAAAAGTTAACATGAACCTAAATTAATTTGCTAACTGATATGTCCAATGCTCACAGTCACAGTGACTCTTTACTTACCCTCTTGTCCATGAAAATACAGTCAGCCCGATGGTCTGTTGCAGTTGACTTTGGACATTTTGTTGCTCTCAAGAGAATCTCAATGTCAATGTATTCACTGCTGATCTAAATCACATAAACACGTTATATACAAAATTGCCTACAACTGTTTTAAAGGCAATATAACAAACAATAATCACCCAAAAAATGGCAAACTGTCACAGACTTGACTGCAGCAGATTCAGAGAGAAACTGTGAGAAGGTAAAATTGACCAGGGCTGAGATATACAACCATCACTTTCATTGTGAAGAGACATTAAGCATCATATGCATTGAAATTAAAACATCAAAATCAATGTGATACTCATTAGTTCAGCTTGCAGATGATGAAAGTTTCACACTTTTGTAAACACTTTCTCAGCAGTTACCTTCGGACGGCCCTGGATGTTATAGAAATTCATGTGCTGACGGGTTCCTTGATGAGCATTTTCGACTGCGAGTTTAATGGCCGTCTTGTGAGTGCAGGGAGACTGTGGTAATCTTGCTGGGCCTCTGTGGAGATAAGCAGAGCTCCATAAGCCAAAACCAGAAGCAGCAGGCGGGTCATCTTCCTCTCAGCTTTGAAGGGAGAAGCAGGACTGAGGACACTGATCTGTGGTCCCCTTATCCAGCACGTCCAGGGGCGTGTCCTTCACTCGAAACAAACAGACCTTTGAACAACATTGGAAAACTCTTCAGGATGAATTGAGGCAGGTGGTCAAGTGGGTTTATTGTTATTTCAGCAATATACACAGTACACAGTGAAAGGAAACATTGTTCCTCCTGGACCACGGTGCAACACAAAGAAGAAAAACAGAAACAACACAAGATGACACAAGTGCGGGCAAGATAGAACTATACAGAGTGAAAGGAGCACAAACAGAGGGAGAAAGTGCAAGATAAACACAAGAGCAACAATACAATACTACAGGACAAGACAGCGCAGTCAAGAACACAGAGTGCAGCCAGAGCTAACCTGAATAGGGGCATCAAGGTTGCCAGGCAGGCAGAGAAACAGAAAATAGAGGTCTACTTCACATACAACAACCCACAGTGGGTGTGGCAGGGAATACAACACATTACAAACTTCAAAGGCAACAACACCGTCACTGTTAACAGCAACGCCCTTTTAGCAAAGGAGCTAAACAGCTTCTTTGCTCGTCTGGAGGAACACAGAGCAGACATAGCCACACTGCCCCCTCCCCCAATCTCCAGCACTCACAGACTCCCTCTGCAGGAACACCACGCGAGAAGGCACATTGCATCTCTAGGTGTGTGGAGTTTAAGACAAGGCAAGTGATGCTACGATAATATAATTCCTTGGTAAGACCCCACCTAGAATATTGTGTGCGGGTTTGGTTACCATACCTTAAGAAGGACATTGCTGCCTTGGAAAAGGTGCAACGTAGGGCAACGAGAATGATTCCTGGTCTTAGAGGAATGTCTAATGAGGAGAGGTTAGCTGAGCTGAATCTGTTTAGCCTCGAGCAAAGGAGACTAAGGGGGGACATAATCCAGGTGTTTAAGATTCTAACAGGTCTGGATGCTGTTCAGCCAAATGGCTATTTCAATGTTAGTTTAAATACCAGAACTCGTGGCCATAAGTGGAAATTAGCTGGAGAACATTTTAAAACGAATTTGATGAAGCATTTCTGTACACAGCGTGTAGTTAGAGTATGGAATAGTCTTCCTGTTATTGTAACACAAGCTAAAACCCTGGGTTCTTTTAAATCAGAGCTAGATAAGATTTTTGAGCTATTAGCTAAGTTCTCCTCAAAGGAGCTTGATGGGCCGAATGGCCTCCTCTCATTTGTAAATCTCTTTGGTTCTTATGAGTCAGCTTACAGAGATGAGGTCCAGAAACTGATAGGTTGGAGTTCAGCAAACAATTTGGCACTAAACAGCACAAAGACAAAGGAATCACTGACTTCAGGAAGGATGGAGGCGACACTGGCCTGCCTAGATGGATGGATGGATGTTTTTATTGACATTGTAAGTACAATGAGATTTAGTTTGGAACGCGCCAGCAGCTACACAGTATATTTACAATTATATAGATTGTGAGGCATAAAATAAGGTGTGAGTAATATAACATAACGACATAATATAAGTAATCATTAATTAATCATTACAGATGGTATGAGGTGTGAACCGCTAGGCTGCTATGGCATGTTTGGTATCAAACCGATGGAAAATCACTCCAGTTTCCAAATCTGGTCAGTGGTTACCACGAAAGTGAATATATCAAAAGTTACACCAGCCTAACGAAAATCATCAATACAAGGGAAATCACTCTGGTCATAAATCTCAAAAGGACTGATACAGACCCCCTTCCGAAAGCCCGCCAAATGGATGGTCAGCCATTGGTCCAGGAGTCGAATTCCTGGTCACTCCTATTCACGAACTTTACACTATAAAACCTGGCACCTCAGAACAAAGCCAGGAGAGGAGAAACAGAAGGGAGGAGAAAACAAAAGACCATCAGCACGAAGAGAGGCAGAGAACATCAGCCCAAGAGAAGAGAAGCCCACAAGAAGCCCTCCTGAAGCCTATCAGTGAAGACCCAGCTGGACAGAGAACTGCAACCAAGCCCAAGCTTCACCAGGAGAGGGAATCAGAGGGGCTCCACTCCAACAACCGCTGCAAACACCGCGCCTCCCTGAGTGCCATCACCCATCAGCTCATCAGCCTCCGCAACCAACTGCCAAGACCCCCCCCCCCCCCACTCTGCAACCAAGTAAACAAACTTCCTTTCATTTATAACAACCTAAACTCCTATTCACCTGCTATATTACTTTAGGACAGTATTTCCACAAATTGCTTGCTTTGCAGAACAGTATTTTCCCTTTTAAGGTTACTCATTTTAAATCTGGTCATTGCATTTTCATGATTACATTGTTTGTGTCCACTCCGTTATTTCGTGTTTATTGTTTGTTAGGTGTAATGTCTGTCTTATGTTAGTTATAGGAATAAATGCATGTCTTTTACACAACTTCAGCCTCCGTTCATTGAGTGCTCACAAGAATCCCTGCCTGTGCGATCTACGCTCTGAAACCTCAAATTCGCCTGAAATATCGCGAGACTCTCTCTCATTGGCCGTGAGGGGAGCTTCGCTACCGATCGTTTACATTACCTGGTGACGCAGCTCGTTGGACAAGCCTTCTATTCTAACCCAGGTTATTACGTGATACTGGTTATTAATGAGTTCCATTTAAGTCACACATTAACAGACTCACGGTGTTTCGCAATTGAGTTTGAGCCGACCATTCAGCATAAAAATTGGTTAATAATCACAAGGCACAAGGTTTAAACTTATTCTGAGCACACAATTTAAACTTTTTATGACCGAACGTGCAGTGAAGAAGCGCTACTGTCAACTGGTTGCAAAAGTCGCACTCATGGCAATCTGAAGGCATTTAAGCGGGATCATATGGGCTTATTATAGTTATTTTTATTTCTATTATTAGTAGTTATATTATTTTGTTTTATTTTCGGTGATTTCATTGTAGTTCTTTCGTATTAAACTGCAGTAAACTTTAACCCTATGTCTGACGAGATTCTCAGATGTAGCGCTTTGTTTCCAGGTTCAATTCGGACGAGTGTCTCCGTTTCTATATATCCTGGGAGAGATCTCTCTATTAGCGAACGGGAATACTTGTTATGAGGTTCTAACCTAAATTATGTTGCGCTTGGACATAAGACCGATAGCTTAGTTACCTATCAGGATCATACTCGTATGTGTGTGCCTGCTTTAGACAAAGCAAGTTTAACACAACTTTGCGCTGTGAGCCAAGTGTGTGTCATTTAGAAATTGGGAGTCTCCTGTGCTTGAGACCCGCCGTGGTTAAGCACCATTTGCGACGAGATATAGTGCACTCACAATTTAAATCTGTCGCCGTAACGCGTGCGCCGTCTCGCTTCAGTAATTGTTTTAAGGGGTTTTATACTGTGCAAGGCACAGAAGAAGGCCACAAGCAGCATGCGCATGCATTAAATGTGTGTGTCACTCATCTAGCGTCGGCAACCGCCTAGCTATATCTTTGGTTACCTCTAGTGGTCAGGCATAGAACTACCACTCCATTTCGAAATTGCGCCTCTAGTGGCCAGGCATAGAACTACCACTCAATTTCGATATTGCGCCTCTAGTGGCCAGGCATAGAACTACCACTCCATTTTGATATTGCGCCCCCGGTGGTCAGGCATAGAACTACCACTCCATTTCGATATTGCGCCCCCGGTGGTCAGGCATAGAACTACCACTCCAGTTCGAAATTGCGCCTCTAGTGGTCAGGCATAGAACTACCACTCCATTTCGAAATCGCGCTTCTAGTGGTCAGGCATAGAACTACCACTCCATTTCGATATTGCGCCCCCGGTGGTCAGGCATAGAACTACCACTCCATTTCGAAATTGGGCTTCTAGTGGTCAGGCATAGAACTACCACTCAATTTTGAAATTGCGCTTCTAGTGGCAAGCCATAGAAGTACTACTCCATTTCGAAATCGCGCCTCTAGTGGTCAGGCATAGAACTACCACTCCATTTCGATATTGCGCCCCCGGTGGTCAGGCATAGAACTACCACTTCATTTCGAAATTGCGCTTCTAGTGGTCAGGCATAGAACTACCACTCAATTTTGAAATTGCGCTTCTAGTGACAAGCCATAGAACTACTACTCCATTTCGAAATCGCGCCTCTAGTGGTCAGGCATAGAACTACTATTCCATTTCGAAATCGTGCCTCTAGTGGTCAGGCATAGAACTACCACTCCATTTCGAAATTGCGCCTCTAGTGGCCCGGCATAGAACTACCACTCAATTTCGATATTGCGCCTCTAGTGGCCAGGCATAGAACTACCACTCCATTTTGATATTGCGCCCCCGGTGGTCAGGCATAGAACTACCACTCCATTTCGATATTGCGCCCCCGGTGGTCAGGCATAGAACTACCACTCCAGTTCGAAATTGCGCCTCTAGTGGTCAGGCATAGAACTACCACTCCATTTCGAAATCGCGCCTCTAGTGGTCAGGCATAGAACTACCACTCCATTTCGATATTGCGCCCCCGGTGGTCAGGCATAGAACTACCACTCCATTTCGAAATTGGGCTTCTAGTGGTCAGGCATAGAACTACCACTCAATTTTGAAATTGCGCTTCTAGTGGCAAGCCATAGAAGTACTACTCCATTTCGAAATCGCGCCTCTAGTGGTCAGGCATAGAACTACCACTCCATTTCGATATTGCGCCCCCGGTGGTCAGGCATAGAACTACCACTCCATTTCGAAATTGCGCTTCTAGTGGTCAGGCATAGAACTACCACTCAATTTTGAAATTGCGCTTCTAGTGACAAGCCATAGAACTACTACTCCATTTCGAAATCGCGCCTCTAGTGGTCAGGCATCGAACTACTATTCCATTTCGAAATCGTGCCTCTAGTGGTCAGGCATAGAACTACCACTCCATTTCGAAATTGCACCCCCGGTGGTCAGGCATAGAACTACCACTCCATTTCGATATTGCGCCCCCGGTGGTCAGGCATAGAAGTACCACTCCATTTCGATATTGCGCCCCCGGTGGTCAGGCATAGAACTACCACTCCAGTTCGAAATTGCGCCTCCAGTGGTCAGGCATAGAACTACCACTCCATTTCAAAATCGCGCCTCCAGTGGTCAGGCATAGAACTACAACTCCATTTCGATATTGCGCCCCCGGTGGTCAGGCATAGAACTACCACTCCATTTCGAAATTGCGCTTCTAGTGGTCAGGCATAGAACTACCACTCAATTTTGAAATTGCGCTTCTAGTGGCAAGCCATAGCAGTGCCACTCCATTGAAATTGCACCTCTAGTGGTCCGCCATAGTAGGTTAACAACATCTGAGTTGGGTCTCTGGTGGTCAACTGCGGTGATACAACACGCATAATTGGACACACAGGTTCTTGCCTGAAAGCAGGAATCAACTTCACAGACTAAATCAGTTTGATCACAATACATTAACATCCAATTAGGTTATTGTTGCATAACTAATTGATGTTTACAATTGAATAAGAAACACAATTCATTTGGTTTGATTCCCGTTTAACCTTTTTGATTTATTTTAGGTTTTATTTCACCTTATGCTTTCATTCATTCCATCTCCCCCAACAAGGGGACTTGCATAGAAGTTCAACCACTATTAACAACAGTAAACCAGTTACGTACACAATCCCATCAGGAAGTCGTTTGGATGTGATCAGTTGAGCCCTTCGGGTGCTGGGTGCTTACCATTCGCTCTCTGTTGGTTGAGCTTGTCTGTGGCTCTGCTGTCACTGCTTGTGATCGTACAGTTTGTCAGAACCGAAGGGGAGTTCTCAGCAATTGGATGCCCAAAAGCGTGTCAGCCCGGCTACACCCACTGACTCATTACGGGCAAGGCTGACAGGTACCTCAGGCGGTCATTACAACTTTTGAGCAGGACTTCGTTTAGGGTGAGTTCTGAGAACGGCCCTAGCTTGGACTCTCACTAGGGTGGGTGATACCTGAAGGCAATTTTGCCAGCCGATAAGCTCCACCTGGGTTGTCTCAGTTGTGCATACAGAATACGCCCTTCCAAGTTAACATTGCTGGGGATCGGGGGAGTGGAAGCCGGACTCAGGCTTGCTTGGCTGGGAGAATGATTCCTGGTCTTAGAGGAATGTTTAATGAGGAGAGGTTAGCTGAGCTGAATCTGTTTAGCCTCGAGCAAAGGAGACTAAGGGGGGACATAATCCAGGTGTTAAATCTGGTCATTGCATTACATTTTTTTTGTATCCACTCCTTTATTTCGTGTTTATTGTTTGTTAGGTGTAATGTCTGTCTTATGTTAGTTATATCCATCCATCCATTTTCCAAACTGCTTATCCTACTGGGTCGCGGGTGGTCCGGAACCTATCCCGGAATGTGGAATGGGCACGAGGCAGGGAACAATCCAGGATGGGGGGCAGCCCATCACAGGGCACACTCACACACAAATCGTGATTATATTATTGCACTATACTGTATAAATAAAAAGTAAACTTAATACCAGTTGTGGTAATAAAGTGCACAGAGAGTAAGAGAGAGTAGGGTTTCACATAAACGTATGTTCATTAGCATTTAGTATTCTGATGGCTTTGGGGTTAGAAGCTCTTATTAAATCTGGTTGTTCTGCAATGCATACTGCGGTAACGTTTACCAGAGGGCAGAAGTTCAAACATCTCATGTGCTAGGTGCGTGGGATCTTTTTTAAATATAATTATGCATATGTAGAACTAGGGATATGATCCTGTTAAGTATGATAGTTCTGTCTCATTATTGCAGGATCGACATCCATAGTAACTGTGGTGATCTATCCATTTGTGTGCATGTCTGTGTGTGTGTGTGCGAGCGGGTATACCTATCCTACCCCATAGCGTGATAAATACCTGTTTTTTTTTTCCCTTATGGGGACCACGAAACTGAAAACCAGGAAAACTCTATTTTATAAAAATCTGTGACTGCTGTGGAAAAACTAAAAATGCAAAACCTCTTTTATTTTGCTTGGTTACTTATGGTTATGGTTAGGGCAGGGTGGGGGTTAAGATTGTCATAGTTAGCGTTAGCATTTATCCAATAGAAGTCAATGAGCGGGCCCCATAAGGATAGGTATACCCTATGTGTGTGCATGTGTGTGTTTGTCCCATATTGCCTGGGCTTCAGGATACCTCATAACCCGGAACTTCATCAGAAGTAGTTAGAAAATGGATGAATGGATGGATGGATGGATGGATGGATGGATGGATGGATGGACAGATCAATAAAAGTACAGAACATCCATTTTACAAAGAACCATCAACACTAAATGTATGCACTGGTCATGCTCCTGGAAATTAAACTTCTTTTCTGAAAAGCAGCATGTTCATAAATTAGCTGCTGTTATACCTTGGGGGAACAAATGCAGATGAAATTGTAAAACAAACTGCAGTGGCAAAACAGTTCTGGCTGCCTGTGCTGCCCTGCCTGCCCGCCCTCCTGCCCATTACGTCCTGCCTGTGCCACCCTCCTGCCTGCCCTCCTGCCTGTTTACGTCTTTCCTGTGTGCCCTGCTGCCAGTTATTCTGTATTTACATCCGGACTTAACTAATTGAACCATATAAACCATATAAATCAGGACTTTGTTAACGTGACTTCTGACCTGTGGAGGATGGGCTCCCCCTTTCACTCTGGTTCCTCCAAAGGTTTCTTACTATGACTGAGTTTATCCTTGCCAATGTCGCTTTCTAATTTTTCAGGCTAGATCTTGCTCACTGGGACAATTGGGCAGGGACAAAGTAAAGTGCTTTGAGACAATGTAAGGCTATGAAAATGTACTATACAAAATAAAGTGAATTGACTTGAGTAATGTGGCACAAAGCAACCCTTCTTTGCCACAGGAAATGTCTGGTGCAATTTCTTTTTTAATTGTACATGTCAATTGCATAATACCCTAAACTAATTCATTATTATTTCTATTATTATCATCATCATCAGTATTTCATTAGTATTCCATGGTATTTAGATTTTTCAGGAATCAGTGTGTGTACTGTATACTTTTTAATTTATTTGCACTATGTGTAGTGTCTCTGCAGCTGTATATACTTGCTGCATTATGCACAAGAACTTCCCTCAGGCATCAGTATAGTTAATCAAATGTAATATTTCTTGCTTGTTTATTAAGTTGTTTTAGGTATTTTGTGTGTTCCACTTAATTTAGTGTAATTAGTCCTAGTTGACTCAGGTTTAGTTAGATTTTTCCTTCTGTTGTTCCTCTGCATCATGCTACTGTCATAAAATTTCAATGTCTTACCTAACTTAAGAGTTTTGTGCATTGTGTTTTGGAGAGAAAGAAATCATTACTTTTTTTCTTTAGATTCATCCACTGATTCTATCACCTATGACACATTCCCCCTGAATATTTGTTTGTTTATTTATGTATTTGCTTGGGGGATGGAATTAACAAACAGAAATAACTGAATGAATCAGGGTAGTGAAAAACATTTATAAACTTATCATTTTGGTATTGGTACGATCCTGTTCTGGTTAGTTAGCCGAGGGAGTAAATCATCCGGAGTTTCATCTCTCAATCTCCTCCTACACCCACTCAGCATCACAGTATGGACTCCCCAATGCAACTGATCTGCACGTATTTGTACTCTGGGAGGAAATTGAAGCCCCCATAGGAAAAACTCAAAGCCTACAGACATATGCACAAAACCAGGGGACATGCTCAGTTCTGCAGGCCTGGAAGTGTGAGAGAAGGCTATTTATTGAGTTTCCCCTCTGCCCCTGGTAAAGATGAAACATGCACAAGTCATTAAACACACATATACTTACATGAAAGTCTGACTGATACTGGAGCTTCCAGTGCCCGTAAACCAGGTACTGGGGTACTCCATTTCCTTCTTGATAATTAGCGCCATTGAAAAAAAAACGGTGCCTTTCCTAATATTAACTGACTCTCAGACAAATGTACTGCTTGAAGACCCTGCCACTATTCGCATTTTCCAGCAGGAGTCACAAATCTTCATTGCATTCAGTTTATTCTCAGATGAGCTCATGCATGTTTCTATGTGCATCTTTACACTTAAACAAATACAGCTAACCTCTGTTGTTATATTCCATATATATTTGTCGTGACTGGCCTTTTTTCTCAAATGATGGATTTCTGAAACTAAAACTGACAGTATTCTAAAATATTTATATTGCCACATCATCGACACATGTTCTAATATGACATAGCATTCCCCTGGACCATAGTGCGA
The DNA here is from genome assembly GCF_023856365.1 of Brienomyrus brachyistius. Lineage (NCBI taxonomy): Eukaryota > Metazoa > Chordata > Actinopteri > Osteoglossiformes > Mormyridae > Brienomyrus > Brienomyrus brachyistius. The sequence continues at coordinate 85,876 of NW_026042611.1, read as the reverse complement.
CTTAGAGACAAGATATAACATGCCCTTCACGGTAAAACACTAGATAGGTGCAACACTTAATGTCAACGTTGTCAATGTCAATGTTGACTTAATGTCAACGTTAAATTCATGGATTCGCAAATTAAGTAACACGGTTACAGTACAAAAACGAGCAGAGCTGTGTATGGCATGACTATCTCGCGGCGGCGACAAAATATGCTTATCCTTCTAATTATTCAGAAGAAAATATATTTGCAAGCACAGCCGTTCACGGCTTCCGTACAAAAAGCTGTCACTACGCTACAGGAAGAATACACGACCAATATAGGATTTACACAAGTCTGCTTCTTTTGTTTTATTTAGTAACAACTTTCACAAAAATTGACAGCAATACTGCTAAAAGTGCAGATCTGTTGCCAAATTAAATAAACAAAGAAATTAATCATAAAAATATTCAAAGTATATACAGCCAGGGGCGCCGCTAGCAATTTTGGGCCCTATGACAAAATATGAGGTTGGGCCCCCCTATCACACCCATTCAGATCTCTGGGGGCCCCTAAAGGGCGTGGGCCCTTAGAATTGTCCCAACTTTCCCCCCCTTAGCGGCGCCCCTGTATACAGCTAACCATTTCCAATCGAAAAGTACATACAAGTCTCCAATATAAGTTATACAATGGAGCGCAGATAAAACTTTTAAATAGTAATTAACCAAACTATATAAAGAATACAAGTTTGAATACAGGTAATTTGTATAAATTTTACTGTGTTCAGACTGAAAAATCAGCACCAGCCTTACACACATTGCAGTTCTGCTTTTTTCTTCTTTTAGCATAATTACCCGTTTCACGTTCACGAGGCAGAAGATCCCTGCAAATGTGAAAATTCACAAGTAACAGGCACCATTAACCTCAAGCCATAACAGTCTGCTAGCCTGAACAATAGCAAACTCTATGTATTACCAATTATTACGCAGGTTGTCACTTTATCAAATCATGACTGTTACTAAGAAGTGGGAGTGAAACGCGTGTCACGAGATCTCGCGATATTACAACATGACGAGATTTCTCGTTGGAGCGAAAAGCCGTTTCACGAATGCGCTGCAAATGAGCTGCTGTAAATATGTCGGCATCTGACTAAATTACTATAGTAGATACCCCAGACACTTTTGAATCTTTTGTGTGTCAGCATTTCGGGTGCCCGGCGGAAAATATAAATGGCGAAAGGGAGACAGACAAAACACGAACCATCTGTAAGGACTGTAGAAAGCTAATGCCGCACACAGCGGCTAATGCTACTACTAACTACTATGCAAAGCCATTTGCAGCACCATCATAGCTCTTTATTTAAATTCACTGCACCGGTGAAGAAAACATTTTTAAAAAAATGTTATGTTTATTATTGGGTGCTTTCCACTTCATGCACCCACATACAGCGCTAGCTTAAAGCAATGCATTCTGGTCCTGACGCAATGCATCATGGTTATATTTTTTATCGCCCGTTGCATTACGTCACCATGTCACATGGTACCAAAACTCCGCGAGAGCAAGACACATCAGGCAGCACCTCTTAGCAGGCTGCACAGGCTGGATCCGCCTCCATTACGACACAACTTTGCCCTTATTGGCTTAAGATTTTAGTTACATACATGACGTTTGTATATCTGCTATTTCTCCCGAGAAGCAGGTAAAGCGGTAACTGCTTTTCAATTAATTTACTTGGTAAAATTAAATTTAAATAAATGATATGAATATTGTAATAGTACTCGTGAGCTTTGTTTGTTGTTAGTTACTGTAATGTTGCGCTGCTTTATTTGTTTAATCGTCTTGTCTGTGAAGACATTCAAGTTAATCAAATAAGAACTGCACTGTACACTGTACATGACCATAAAAACTTTGAATCCTTGAAATAAATGTTTTTGATCTTTTCCTTGGCAGTTATCTTTTTACACAGGGCCTCTATGTACACAATAGTTATTTTTTTCACGACTAACAGTATGGATCAGGAGTTGGTTATTGTAAAAGAAGTAATGTGCATGCAGGTGATATTTGTATAGATTTATATTTACCCCTAGGTGATAAGTTTGACAGTCATTTCTTTTACCGTTTGGCCTCTCGGTTGAACATAATAGTGGCGCGAGCAGCTCCACTTGGTTTTTTAAAAATACTCAGCCATGAACTTTTGGTGAACTCAGGTGAATCCCTTCCTTCAGTAGTAAACCTTGGTAGTTTCAGCCGTTTACACATTGTCTCACTAAAAGGTTGATAATATATTTGTCCTTTTACATAGTGATAAAATATACGCGATAAAAATGTGAATATTCATAGATTCAGGACTAACAAAGTAGCTAACAGAAACTCAGACTAACAAAAGGTGCAAATACATACTCAGTTGGTTCCATTGTGTTGATTACATTATAATGTTTACATTGTAATGATTATATCATGGATATTTGGCATACTTTTTATAAAATCGTAATTCTTATATTCTGCGTTATATAGTGCTAAATAATATTCCATAGATGGATGGACTTTATTAATCCCCGTGGGGAAATTGTGTTTTTTATGTCTCCCTCAACTTACTCTTTGTGGAGTAAGTTGTCCGCGAAGTGCAGCTACCTGTTGGGGCGCCCAGGGAGCTGGGGGTTAAGGGCCTTGCTCAAGGACCCACAGACGTGCTGAGGCTGGGTTAGTTTCAACTGGTGACCTCATTACAGGCACAAGGACTGACCCCTGCCCCCCAACTGTGTATGAGTAGCATTTATGCTGTTTCTTGAGTGTGAGCTAGTACATAAACCAGCTAGTGCTCACCATTGCAAAAATACTCTAGCTTTCTGTCATACACATTTTTTTATTTTCTTACATTGTCCGTTTTTGTTCATAGTCTGTAATATTCTGAATAACGACAATGTAGAGGAAAAACAGATTAAATTCTCCTTGTTTGTAATTTCCCCATGTAATCCACTGCCTTGTGGTAAGAGGTGCAAAAGTCAGACGCGTTGAATGATGAGGATACGATATTGAGTTTAGTTCTTGAGAGGATTTATTCATATGATATTTTAACACACAGTACTTTGAACTGGTTTGTTTGGCGCAAAAGGGCCGATATGCAGACACCATCACACATGGCAAATACGGTCAATGACTGTTTCACTTTGCACCTTCAGCCCTGAGCCGCGTAATCTCAGCACCTTTAATAACAACCATTGCTGCCTCCTACAGGTGGGAATACACTTAGACAATAGTAAATATCACTAAGGCAGGCAAGTACCTCTCGTTTCAAGTGTTGCAATACTATATAACATTATATTATAAACAATAAATACGAATAAATAAAAACATTAAACAAATAAACATAATCAATAATATTCATGAATAATTATGCTTAATATACAAATAAAAGAATAGCTCCTGCAGATGATTTCAGATAACTACTGGAACAATGAGTTCTGGAGGGGAGCAAGCTCTGTTACATGCTATAGAAATGTTGATCTGATTCCTTTCATTATCAGATTGTTACCACTGTTAAAAACCACAGATATTGTATTCTGATTGTATGCATTTCCTTATTAGGGCATGTCAGTTACTTCTGTTAAAAAATCCGTTTATTCTGACGTCGTAAATTTCCTGATCAGAGTTTACCCTCTTTAAAGTGATGGAGGTCCACTTGTGCGAAAGATACATCGATATGCATATGAGATTTCGTTTGTGCCAAAAATATGTAAATAGCACACAGTCCATGTCGACTGAGCATGTGACAAAGAATTTTTCTGTGACAATTCTATTTTGTCAATGAGTTTGTCTGTGGAGCCCCTGAAGGGACCTAATGGTGTCCGCTAATTAGATACCCAGAAATAAACTGTGTGGCTCCTGCCCAAGCATTGCTGCCCAAACAGCAGCTTCCTCCTTATGCCACCGAGGGAGGAGTAGCCAGTGGTTCCCCTGCCCCTTCCCCTCTCCCCCCTGCAGACGAGGATCATAACCATTCAGCACCCGACTCTACCTCCTTCTCGGTGAAGAAGTGCCGTGGCGAAACACTCAGGCAGCAGGACGAGGTAGCAGAAATTCTTGCCCCTATGTTGGTATGTCCAAATCCTCAAGGGGGAGATAAGGTTTGCTCATCTGACACTGTAGATGAAGGAGTTGAACATAAGAACATAAGAACTATACAAACGAGACGAGGCCATTCGGCCCATCAAGCTCGCTTGGGGAGAACTAAACTAATAGCTCAGAGTCGTTAAAATCTTATCTAGCTCTGATTTAAAGGAACCCAAGGATTCAGCTTGCACTACATTATCAGGAAGACTATTCCATACTCTACACGCTGCGTAAAGAAGTGCTTCCTTAAATCCAGCTTGAAATGTTCTCCCGCTAATTTCCACCTATGGCCACGAGTTCGTGTATTTAAACTAATGCTGAAGTAACTATTTGGTTGAACAGCATCCAAACCTGTTAGAATCTTATATACCTGGATCATGTCCCCCCTCAATCTCCTTTGCTTGAGACTGAACAGATTTAGCTCAAGTAACCGTTCCTCGTATGACATTCCTCTAAGACCAGGAATCATTTTTGTGGCCCTACGCTGCACCTTTTCTAAGGCCACAATGTCCTTTTTAAGATATGGTGACCAAACCTGCACACAATATTCTAGGTGAGGTCTCACCAAGGAATTGTATAATCTTAGCATTACCTCCCTTGACTTAAACTCCACACACCTGGAGATATACCCCAACATCCTATTGGCCTTTTTTATTGCTTCCCCACACTGGCGAGAATGGGACATGGAAGCATCAACATACACACCAAGGTCTTTCTCATGATCAGCTACCTTTATTTCAGTGACACCCATGAAATACCTGTACTTTATATTTCTGCTCCCTAGATGGAGTACCTTATATTTATCGACGTTAAATTTCATCTGCCAGGTATCGGCCCAGTCACTAATTAAATCAAGATCCCGCTGTAGCTGCTGAGCCACTAATTCAGTATCTGCTACACCACCCACCTTGGTGTCATCTGCAAATTTCACCAGTTTACTGTATATATTGGTATCCATATCATTTATGTAAATTAGGAACAATAGTGGTCCTAAAATCGAACCCTGCGGTACCCCACTATGAACGCAAGCCCACTGTGAGTTGAAGGACATTGCCAGTGACCTGCTGGACCCCAGGCAGAACAGGCCTCACCATGCGACAGCCCTTCAGAGACTGGTCCTCCTGCGCATGGACTGGGGCATGATGCATCAGTTTAAACAGGAGCCTGGTAAATCCTGCGAGTGCTACACCAAGCGACTGATGGCAGCATTCTCCAACTACAGTGGGATGGACTCCACAACGGACCGAGAGTGTATGTGATGTAAAATACACTAAGATAGGTAAAAACTCTTTTGTGGACTAAGTAAAACAAACATTTTATGTTCTAGTTTTCTTAAAACTACTGAAACAAATAATTGGCTACACTGCAGTTCCGCTGTTTTGTTTGGCACCCCTGCATGTCGTGCATTGTGTGGAAAAAACCTGAAGGCTGAGGAATGTTACGTAACACAGCTAGAATGTAAAAACTCTCTCTGGTGTAATTCACTGCATAAAACCAATGGTGTTAAGTGTGATGTCTTCTTCATAACACTCCCTGATGTTTGTGTCCGTGACCATGAGATAGGGTGGGCTGCTTTTCTTCCTTCCTTTGACTAGTATTCCTCCTAAATTGTTCATCTGTATTTGCTGCATTGGTACTTGATGTGCGTGTGCCTTGTGTCACGATCGCCATTTAACGGGAGCGGCGGACGGGCAGGAAACAGGCAAGGCAGGCAGGATACGGGGATTTATTAGGAACACGGGGTGCAGGAAACATCTCACGCAGACGGACTTCAATGACGGACACTGAACTCTAGTAAGACATGAACTCAAATAGACAGGACTGATTGAAAATAATCGGACACAGCTGGGTACGATCAGGGAAGCACACGTGGATAATCAGGGGGCGTGGCACACACGGTGGTCAGACTGTCCGGGACCTCCTCGGGGACTAGGGCAGGAAAGTCTGGAGCTGGGTCAGGGACAGGAGTGGGGCCAGGAACAAGAGCCCCAGGGGGCACAGTCATTTGAGGCGGAGGGAGCGCCTCGGGCGTGGGCTCTGGGGCCGCAGGGGGCAGCGGAGGCGGCTGCTCAGGAGCTACGGGCAAAGCAGGCGGCGGCTGCTCGGGCTCTGGGGCCGCAGGGGGCAGCGGAGGCGGCTGCTCGGGCTGCGCAGGAGCTATGGGCGACGAAGGCAACTGCTCAGACGCTGTAGCAGGAACCCAGGACTTTATGCTCAGCCCACTGCTGTTAACTCCGATGACTCACAACTGAGCAGCAATGCACATTTCGAATTCCATCATCAACATCAGGCAGATGACAAGACTGTTGTGGGTCTCATCAATAAAAACGGTGACTCAGCATACAAAGAGGAAGTGTGATGACTATCGGACTGCTGCAGAGCCAACAACCTGTCTCTGAATGTTGACCAAAGAGATGGTTGTTGACGTTAGAAGAACACAAAACACAGAGTGACCACTCTCTGCTGCACATCGATGGCTCATCTGTGGAGATCGTAGAGAGTACCAGATTCCTTGTTGTCCATCTGGCGGAGAATCTCACCAGGTCCTTCAACATCAGCTCCATAGTAAGGAAAGCACAGCAGCACCTCTACTCTCCACGGAAGCTCAGAAAAGCCCATCTCCCATTCTCACACTCTATTGGGGAACTGTTGAAAGCACCCTGAGCAGCTGCATCACGGTCTGCTTTGAGAACTGTGTCGCCTCAGATCACAAGTCCCTACAACAGATAGTGATGACAGGTGAGAAAATCATTGGGAGTATCGTGTTAGAGAAATATGTACTTTTTTTATCATCATTTTGCTAGACGCTTAGAAACAACACCCTGCCGCAGCTTGATCTTAATTGAGCAATAACACGTCTCAAGAACTGTCGCTTGAATATTTCCACCCCATATATGGTGACAAACAATGTTCAATGTCAGTTGCATATCCTGTTTGTGTACCTCAATAAAAGACACTGCGAGGGGAGTTACTCTTTCGAAGTTGGCTGAGTTCGACTGAGAGGCTGACACCTCGAGGTCAGGACCGGGCTTCCCTTTGTAAGGAAAAGTGGTAAAAATGTCCCAAGGTTCTTGGTTGATCATTTGAATGCAGACAATGTTAGGAATTTATGATCATGGGGGAAGCCAGGGAGAGAATGGGGGTTCCAGTTGGCACCACTATGGTGATAAGGATAAGATAAGGTGATAAGAATTGAATTACAATGATCATAAAAGTCTCCACCCTGTCCTGTCCCGTCCCTGTCTCAGGATCCTCACACTCCAGGGGGTCACTCTTTATATGTAAATTCACTCACAACACCTACACACAACACCTTGGTGGGGAGGGCCTTTTTGGGTATAAAGGGGGGTGAAGAACTGTCTTCAATTTGTATCTGAGCTGCCTTTCAGTACCCGGTGTGTCTCTACACTGTATTACATTGTATTATTTTTGCTGTTCAATAAACCATCATTTTGCTGAAACTGCGGAGACTCTGCAAGTGGATTCCCTACACCTTGCAGCAAGTAAAACGTCATCACAGCTGTCTGCGTTGTTCTGTGTTCAGAGACTGGTTTGTTTCCAGCGCATCTTCAGAAGAAGATAACCCTAACATATCTCTCCCCTCCATCACAGATATTCACACCACACACTGCATCCGCAAAGCCACCACCATTGTGGATGACCCCACCCACCCCTCACATTATCGTTTCACCCTCCTGCCTTCTGGAAATAGGTCCCGGAGCATTCGGGCCTTTACAGCCAGACTCAAACAGCTTTATCCCCCATGCCGTCAGACTACTGAACTCTCAGGGACTAATCTGATACCACACACACATACACTCATTAACACACTTTATTATTTAACTACTATTTTTTATCTTATTGTCGCCATGTTTACAGTTACTTTTATTTATTTTTATTGCTACCTCATTGGACAACCAAACTGCGCCTTCTCAGTACTGGGTTTACTGTGCTGTTTGTGCTCGTTGGTGTCAGTTGTCCTCTCTTTTTGCACTGTCCTGCAATGTTTGCACAGTTTTTGCTCATTATGCACCATACAGTATGTTGCTAGGTTGGTATGTGTTAGTCTTCTGTTAATTTAAGTAGCACCTTGGTCCGAGGGAAACAGTTTCTTTTGTAACTGTACTATACTCAACTGTGTAAAGTTAAAAATAACATTAAAGACCTACTTGACTTTTACTGAACAGGTGCTAAAGTGAAATTACTTGCTTCTGGGAAAGAACTCCAGCTGAAATTCTGTACAACAATTATGGGAGACATATGGGAAGGACGCGGTGTCAGACCTGCCCCAGTGGGACGAATGTGGTTTTCCTAGTAACAGCAGCTTCAGTCCCAATCAGATAAGCCAGATGCGTCTGAAATTAGAGGAACGGGATCAGACTGGTTGCTCAGGGACTAATGTGGTAGAACTAAAACAGAGACAAATTGGACGGTGTTTCAATTGTGGGAAAATGAGACAAAGCAGGCAGAGGAGATGCGGGTGGCAAAGAAGCATGAGATAAGGAATGCAGAGAATGTGGATGAGGGTGAGACTCCTGTGAAAACTGTGTATTGAAAATTAGGGCCATAGTATTGTCATCCATCCTGTCAGGGTATGGAAATACACTGAGGGTAAATGGCCTAATGCAGGAAGTGTCTTAATCCTATAACATCCAGCTGATTCAGGCTGTGGGGGACAGTGTAGTACTGCACTCTTCTGGCTGGGACCTTGAATAAATGAATGAATGTTACATTTATACAGCCCTTTTCTAAGATACACAAAGAGCTTTACAGAAGCACTGGGGAGCCACTTCAACCCAAACGTGAGGCAGCAGGAGAGGGGGCCCAGGCAGAGAGAACAGCCAACAAGACGGGTGCTTCCACAGACAGGACGGGGGCCCCGGCAGACCAACGCTGACGACTCCTGGGACCAAGTCAACAGAGCAGCTGTCGTCATTGTGACTCACCCTCATACATCCATCCATTGTCTAAACCGCTTATGCTACTGGGTCGCGGGGGGTCCAGAGCCTATCCTGGCAGGATCTGTGCACGAGGCAGGGAACAACCCAGGACGGGGGGGCAGCTCATTGCAAGGCACATTCACACACCATTCACACACACATGCACTCCTACGGCCAATTTAGCAAGAGAGAACATGCAAACTCCCCACACATGTGACCCAGGCGGAGACTCGAACCTGAGTCCCAGTGGTGGGAGGTAACAGTGCTAATCACTGCACCACCAAGCAGCCCCACCCTCATACATGATTTCTGATTCTTGATTTTAATCCCCTTTTCTGTTTTTGGCAACATATAAAGTGCTGTGAATGTCACTGTCAGATTGTCATATCATCCTCCAGTTGTCCCTTGTCACCCTGGATGCACATTGAGTGTTTGCTAAATATTTTATCTTGTAGTGTTCCTGATTTTTTCCTGTGTTTTAATTTGCAATTCTCAAATTTCATGACTGGCATCCGTGGGGACGATTAATTAAACCTGTTAACTCTGCACTTCAATTTCAAACTGTTGGTAACATGTGTACATATTTTTGTCTGATCTTTTCACCACCAGGTGGCGATATAGCAACTCCAGAGTTATTGATGGCTAGAACAAAAAAAACACAGTAACACAGAGGTGTAGCTAAAAATTCTGGGCCCCTGACAGAATGTCACCTTGCGCCCTCTGTCGAATTTTACATTCTGTGAAAGAGATTTGTTGAGCCATCTTCCAATGTAATCCAATCCAGCTCTTTATTTGAAAAGCACTTTAAACAACCTTATGGACCAAAGTGCTGCACAAAGGAATAAATAAAAACATTCACACACTTAAAAACGAAGTAAAAGAAATTTAATAAAAACCAAAACATTCAATGTGAGTAAAAGGCCATTAATAAAAATTTAAAAAAATCAATTAATTAATAAAGAAAAGGCTAAGATTAAAATAAGATTTACTATTAAAATTAACATCTCACAATGTGTCAAAGGTGAAGGAGAAGAGATTAGAAGAGATTTAAAAACGGACAGAGGGGATTCCTCTCTAATGTGAAAAGGCAAGTCATTCCACATTTTAGGAGCTGCGACTGCAAAGGCTCGATCCCCTCTAAGCTCACGCTGAGTCTTAGGAACCGTCAGGAACAGCTGATCAGCTGACCTGAGAGAGCGGGTGGGGGTGTAAGGGTGAAGCAGCTCACAGAGGTCAGATGGAGCAAGACCACTGAGGGCTTTAAAAGCAAATAACAGAATTTTAAAATGAATCCTAAAATGTACGGGCAGCCAGTGGAGTGAGGCTAAAATGGGGGAGACATGCTCATATTTCCATGTGCGGCAGCATTTTGAACCTTCTGGAGGTGAACAATAGTGGAGCCTCTAACCCCAACATAGAGGGCGTTACAGTGGTCCAAACTAGTAGTGACAAAAGAGTGGATTACTGTCTCAAAGTGCTGCCTAGAAAGAATTGGCTTTATTTTGGCCAACTGCCTCAATTGTAAAAAGCTTGACTTGACAACTAACCTTATCTGAGTGTCAAACTTAAGGTTGGTGTCGACTTTATGTGTGTGATGTGTGATGACTGGTTTACAATATTGTTCCAAGGAACCTAAAATTACAGTGGAGGTCAGAGGAGTGGAGTTACCAAAAACCAACACTTCTGTCCATTACCTCCCCACTTCCTTGTTAGTTACAATATTTGTTCTGCATTACTGTACTGCTTTGGAGCCTTTTGATATTAAGGTGAATAACACAGGTGAAAAATTAAGGTGAAAAAAGAGACAGATGCATTGACAGCAGTCGTGGCCACACTTTGGACTGGGAGTGTAAGAGCAAAGGAAACTGAATCCACTATGTTCTGTCCTGTAAATTTTTATTAAACACCACATGACACACATACGAGTCCTGTTTTAACTTTCAGGGCTGATGGTCTGCAGCCTGGCTTGTGTTCTACAGTGCAGCGCAGGTGCAGTCACTGTGCTGAGCCCGGCGTTATATTAATGACGCAGCCTTTCACACTGACCAGTGAGAAATAACCTTGAAAATGACTGTGCTCTTTGTGGTTCTCCTTTTTTCTTACCACCAAGCAAGAGACTAAACATATTTTCTACTTATCAGTTATCAGAAATCAGAAATGTCATGCAGTAATCAGAGGTTAGACAGCAAGAATGACTTTTGTATTTTTATCTTTTGTCAATCTTTTATCCAGCGACTACTAATTCTCATCGGGGTCTGGAGAGGGTGGGACCTGTCCCAGGAAGCACAGAGCACAGGCCTGCATGGGATGCCATTCCACACAAGCAAAAACAATTAAGATGGTCAGATTTGCCTCACTGTGTGATTTTGACTGAAAGATGAACTAAGCACAGTCTTGTGTGTATAAAAATGCGTAGATTCATTTAACTTTAACAATGAGATTCAGCAACATGACCTTATAGTGTTAATGATCGGTATCTTACTGGTATTAACTGAATTATGCAAAATTCTACATTATTCTATATTATTGCACCCAAATTGTTCATACTGACTAAATGTAATTACTGACATCCTGGACATACTGCTTTTTAGGTTTGAATTTAAAATGTTAGTAGACAAATTCATGCTGTCAATAACATCTCACTTGCTCACCCACTTTTAGATAAAAATACCCTTTGTGGTTTTTCTAGTGAAGCAGTGGGCCTGAGCTGAGGACCTGATGGTTGTGTGGTTTTCGCTCACTGAGAAGAGAGACACAAACACCCTGCTCTCAGTCGGTCAGTCTTCCTGTAAAATGCAGAGGTGAGACTGCTAGTGGAAAATTACTGACTGCAGCGTCAACAACACATATAAACAGCAGCACAAACAAAATGTTCCACAAATGCAGGACATCTGTATGCTTACAGCACACATCAGACACGCTGACCCTCAGCACTGAGCTCCTCCAGGCTCTGTGCTCTCCCTCTTCTCTTCAATTTCTACACAAATCACTGCTGCTCCAGTGAAGATCCTGAATTTTGCAGGTGATACTACTGTGTTTGCCATCATAACTGAAGGTGATGAGTCTGCCTACAGACTGGAAGTCGTACAGCTGACCATCCAGTTCTGAACTCACATTATCCCAAATGTCCACATGCTTAGACTCCTCTCATCATCAGGGAGGAGCGTCCCTTGGCACTGTAGAGTAGATGGATGAGAGCAGGCTGATAACAAGGCTGTCATCAATTTTATGTGACACCTCTCACCCCCCCAGCAGACTATGGAGGCCCGTAAGGGCAGCTCCTTCAGTAAGAGACTCAGACACCCGGCGTGTGACAGAACGGTACCGCAGGTCATTGGGCCCCACAGCAGTCAGGCTTTATAATCTGCACTCTGCTCATTGAACTTTTCCCCTGTTCACTGTCTTCTGATACAGTTTCTATCTGCTGCTGATCTGCAATATTGTTCCTCCTTATTCACTGATGTGCAGTGTTGCATTGAGCCAGTGCATTATGCCCTGTGTGGCAGCTTCCTTTGGGAGGCTAATATCTGGCACATGAGCAATAATGTTACATGCAATAGGATTGTGTATAAGTTAAGGATTGTGTATAAGTTAATTTTAATATTCCTATAATATTCCTCTGTATGTAATATATTCTTATTTTTTGTTTCTATTATTACCCTATATTTATATATACATCCATTTCTTTTACATTCATAATGATGTTGTTTGTTGTTTTGTGCCCCACTGCTCTTGTAACAAGCCTCAGTCTTGACTCTCCCTTTTAAGGTCTTGGCCTTAAATCACACTCGATATAGGTGGTGTCGTCCCCATCACCCTGACCAGGATACATGCTGTAAGATTAATGGATGGTGTTTATCTGTGTGATGAAAAAGAATGTGAATAAAACAAAAATGTACCATTATAAATGGGAGCCCTAGGATGTGTGGTGGTTAGAGATGTGGACTGATGAGAATTTTGCTTTTCTAAAGTTCTGTTGTGAAAACTGTACATTCCGTTCCATGTACAGTAGTGATATGTAGCAATCATGTGCTCCAGTCAAATGTCCAGCTGCATGAATAATAATGGTGGCTTGTTTGGATAAAATAACTTAGGCTGAATACTTGAAAGCGTGACCTGGGTGAGGTAGAGAGGAAACAGGGTCTTACAAGAAGCAGATATTGTTCTGTCTGTGTGGTTTTTACTCTTTGCAAAGTGAGTCCAGCACAGTGCAGTCAGTGGGTCAGTCTTCCTGAGCTGCATCTAACCAGTGGAAACATCTGCAGCACTGCAGAGAAGCACTCAGCAGACAAACAAACCCAAACAGCTTACAGCTGTATGTCACTTTTGGACAGAGGTGGACAAAGTACACAACTTCACTACTTGAGTTAAGTATAGATACTCCTCGTCAAATAATACTCAAAGTTTTTCAGTTAATTTTTTACTTCAGTTAAAGTACTGGAGTATTTGCATCTAAAAATACTTAAGTATTCAAAAGTACATTATGTTTTAAATGCAAGACATTTTTCAGAACCTAATGACTCCTGAACACCCCACTGAATACACTGACTGGCTTGTACATCTTGTAGAATAAAAAGCTTGTGGAATATGATACAATGACTATAGAAACACAACTGACATAACAAAAGTACAGCCATTGTCATTTTCATCTTATTTAACACCCCCCACCCCACTCACACAAAAGAGCATGGTAGTGTTCTTACAGAGCCGTAGCAGTGTGTGTGTGTGCATGTGTGCATGTGTGTTTGTGTGTGTGTGTGTCTATGTGTGTGTGTGTTTGTGTGTCTGTGTATGTTTGTGTGTGTGTCTATGTGTGTGTATGTTTGTGAGCCAAGTAACAAGACAGGGAGCAAGAAACAAAACTCCTCTTTCTTAATTATCCACATCGTTATTAACGACACAGGTATATATACAGGTACATATACAGGTACATGTATATACTCAAAAATACATCCAGAACACACAATTAAATGAAAAACGTAATTTAAGAACACTTGAAATTTTCATTCAGTTTCTTTCATCTGTTTAATATAATCGATCAGTCCCTGTGCGTTTGCCCCAAACCATTCAGCATGGTACACAAGGGAGACAAGTAAGCATGTGTGACATCAAAGAACTGATTGCAGCAACTCAGCCTTTCCACAACATTAAAGCCGCTTATTCCCCCCCATGCCATGAAGAAATAATCTCTGTGGCTCCCCTCTCCCCCTCCCTCAGCCCCCAGTCTGGCTTGAACATTTGCACTTCCAGTAAAAATGCGCCCCAAACACACTGACACCAAACTCAGCACCGGTGCTCCGTAAAATCCCGTGATTCAGTCTCAGAAGCACTGGCTAACCTGCCCTCCTCTGAACATTATTAAAGCTACACCCTGAACACTCTGTGTGACTGACATGAATGAGAAGCATCTTTATTCATAATCTCTGTAGCGGAGGTCAGAATACAGAGTGTCATTATTCCCGTCTTTCTTCTGTCTCCTGGGTTTTGGCTTCTTAAGGTTCAGGGCAGCGTAATTCAGTGTGTCCTCGTCATGGCACTGTGGAGACAAAGATGGCAGAATTGGATGGATCAAATCGGTTTGCTATTACCTATTTTCACAAATAGCACTTAAAATGCTGATCCCAGGATGGAAATCAGTCTGAGGTTCATTTGTTTTACTGACGATTTGTAATTTGAAATATTTATTACATACTTGCTTGCGTGACCATTCCACTTTTGATATATCACTGTTCTTTTCATCTGTTTAAAATATATAACACATCAATATATTATTTAATTTCGCACGGTATCATACCGTGGTCAGATAACATTCCGAATTTTCAAGCAATCAACATCCTTTTTGTCTCAAAAATGAAAGTAAAAATGACTTCTGTCAATTTAAGTGTGCATGTTTGGATACGTGTCATTTGTTCTCATATATCATATATAATAAAATTGCTATAAAGGAGATCTTGGTAATAAAAGTTATTGATATGCAACTTATTGCAACATGTATATTTCAATAGATTTTGCAAAATATGAAAGATATAATACAAAAATGTAAATCTTACAGTACAAAAAGGTTTATATAAATAAGGTGAGATTTAATAATGGATTTTAAAACTGTATTACCTGCAAGAGTGGTTTTAATATGAAAATGTTATCTATCATAAAACAATTTTATATTTCTATAATTTGTTAAAATCTACATTTTGTCCTTCTGAGTGCATAAAGCCGGGCAGCGTACCTGCACAGTGTGTACAGGTCAGTTTACATCTTATACAAATGAGAGCAACGTTCAGAATAATGCTGCAAGATAAAACTATCAGCAAGCCAGAGTGAAGAGGATCCAGCAGCTTCTGAAAGCCTGTAACAAAGAGATAGATTTCAGCATAATGATATAGAGACACATTTCCCATTTGCTTACATTACATTAGTTAAAGATCAAATCGATAACACATTACAGCAGTTGTTTTGTAAATAGTCCATTTTTAACATGAACTTCTAGTATTTTGCATTTTAACAATTTATATTAATATTTGAAATAATTATTAAATTAGGCTCCGGACCCCCCGCGACCCAATAGGATAAGCGGTTTGGAAAATGGATGGATGGATGGATATTAATATTTGAAATAATTATTAAATTAGGCTCCGGACCCCCCGCGACCCAATAGGATAAGCGGTTTGGAAAATGGATGGATGGATGGATAATTATTAAATTAACATCTGTGTAATTTAATTTAAGCACTTAAATTAGAAAATTCATTACATTAAAAAAAGAAATAAATGTCTTAATAGCAGAATAAGCTAAATAAAACTTTGAAGCAGATATACTCTCCACACTGGGTGCTACCATCTATATCCAGCTGTGTGCCGTTCCCAAACAGCATCTCCCCACACTGGGTGTTACCATCTATATCCAGCTATGTGCCGTTCCCAAACAGCATCTCCCCACACATGGCCACAGCGCAGTAGTAAGTCCCAGCATCGGAGAGGCTGAGGTTCCCCTTGGGGAGGCTGTAGACGCAGCTCCGTGTAGGAGATCCAGCCTCAGGGCTCTTCTCACACTCATCACTGCTGTTTCCATGGCTGTAAATGACTCCAGGAAGGGATTCTCCTGATCCATGTCTGAACCAGTAAACACTGTGTTCTCCTGCACAGCTCCCAGTCTCTATCGTACACTGCAGGCTCACAGAGTCTCCTGGCTGCAATGTGTCAGACACAGGCTGCTGTACCACAGTCCTGCTGTTGGAGTCTTTACCTGAAAAGCAAAATAGTCATGATGACAGCCCTTTGAGAATAACAATGGAAAATACAGATCCTCAAAAATTGTTCTTACAGATTTTTGGGAACTGAATCGATGTTCTTCTAGCCATCCAAGAAATCAGTAACTTCTTGGAGAACAGCTGACATTCTTCTCTCTTTTTATTGTATTACTGCTTATTAGTATATATCAGGTAACACTATACATTAACTGCACCTACATAATACCTAAATAAAAATTATATGATAATAACAAACATTATAATCATATAATGTCTTGTATTAATGTATGAAGGTAGATGAATATAATTAATTTCAATTCAAAGAAATGAAGTGTGTAAAGTGTACTTTATATTTTCATGATTTTCGTGACTTTACATTTGGTTTATGTTGCCCCTTTTCCACAGGAAGGTATTTATTGTTTTTGCATATTTAGCTCTTGATGTGTTTTGGTATTTTTGAGCATTTTGCTGTAGTACCTGCATAATTTAATTCAAGAGCCGAAGAGCTGTTTGCCCATTACTAGTTTGTCTATCTTTTAACATTAAAGAAAAAGTATACATAGTAAAAGGAATTACTTGGTTTCGTAGTTCCTCCTATTTATTTTCTTATGCACACAAAAGTAAGTTTTTCCGTTCAACCATAGCACTACAGCGAAAAGCAAAACGTCATGGCAAATACAATTATGCTTTATTCCAATACACATTGCTAATTTTTCATTATTATTACATTTATTCAGCATAATATCTTCAAAGGTTTCATGATTTAATTTGCAATCTTCTGGCCTGAAATCTTTTCCTGCTACACTGAAGACTCTCTCAGCGTGTGCAGAGAAAGCTGCAGCCAAAGGGTTGGCATCCTCTGATAAACATGGTTGGTTCAGGTATCGGTGACATTATGTGAACCTTTCATGGCAGGAATAGGGACTAGTTTGACTTTTGATGCAGGAAAAGTGTTTGGGACGTTTCTTAGGTTAGAAACTGCCGTCACTGCAGCCAACACTGACTTTTAAGGAGAGACACTCAGCTCTTCCTATGAGCAGATCCACCATGGTGCACAAAATGACAGTATAATTATTATTTTAGGTGACACTTCAAATGTTGCATTATTTCATTCTTTACAAAACGACATTTTTATAACAATGATGTATAACAATGTTAATGTGTTTATGTATAATTCATATTTAAATTAAAGTTCATATTTTAGTTAAAAGCTACACCTACAGTACGTATATGAACTTGAATTTGAATCCAAACCCTTTTTCGTTCTTCTTCTTTAAATTCAAATATAAATTTCAATGCCACAACCTGTTTTCAACCACAATTCAAATGTAATTCAGATTAACAAAATGAACTGAAATTCAAGTTCATATATGTATTCAAAATCCTGAATTTTAGGATACGTATTTGAGAATTTCATTCTCAAATCAGTTCTGAATGGTGCACATCCCTAGTTCATATGTTAAATCATGCATTTTTTTTTTCAGAGTGAATACACACTGACTGCTCAGATAAATAACGTCAAAAATAATTTTCTTTTGTTGCTTAAGATTTTTGCACAGTCCTATACTGTATATAACAACTCAAACATTTTTTTATGTTATTTGTTTTAAAGAGGCTGCAATGTGTAACATTAACATCTGTATAAAGAGAAGGTTAGGCTTTTGGCTGACAGCAAGCAAAATGCAACAAATTGTATAATAATAATAATAATAATAATAATAATGAATGATTTTTGTTTGATGTTTAGAAAAACATTTATGGAACAAAGCAGACAATAAGGTATCTTTGCTAATTTTATATTGACAAACAACTAAACTGTCAAAATTATTTTGCAGGGAATAATCTTACTGACATTATAATAAAGCAAATATGAAAATAGTTGGAATCTCATTTACCTGTGATTATGACAAAGGTTCCATTCCCGAAGGTGACCTCATGAAGAAACACAGCAGCACAATAATACACTGCAGAATCTGACGGCTCCACGTTAGAAATAGTGAGGTTAAAACTCCCCTCTGCATTCAGTAAGGAGTAACGTTTTATGCTTTTATATTCCTTGTAAAATTCACCAGGTACGTAGAGAAGTGCTTTCGCCATGGGCTGGGGCTTCCGACCAACAGCTTGCTTAAACAAAGTAACAAAAGTTGTTTCTCCTTGACAGAAGCATGTCAGGGTCACACTGTCTCCAAGCTGAACCCTCATCAGGTGACTGGGCTGAACAACATCTGTAGTCAGTGCAGTGTCTGCAAAAACAGAAAAACAAAAAAAATCATAATCAAATAAGACATATAATAGTAATCTAAATAACTATTAACTATGATGCAGATTAAATGGCCAAATTCCACTGATCACATCATACAGATAAATGAAAATATTAAAATCCCAAAATAATTTATATTATAGGGCCTTACTAATGAAAATGAGAAGACCAAAGAGTCTGAACATTTTTGTGCTTCCACTGTTTAGAATAAACTGCTCTGCTGCTAAGTGAGAGATCATGGTCGTGGTCGGGATGAAAGGGCAGGAAACAGAGAGGAAACAGAGAGACACACATCAGGCTGATCTGATTGGCTGTTCACATGGGAACTTAAGTAACAGTGAAAAAGCATTTTAATGTGCACTTACATGACGTTTATTAATTTACTCCTTAACATCCAGTTAAAATGAGAACAATTAGATAAACAGGAGCAGATACTGAGCATATAAAGTTCTTTGTACAGAGTGCTGAGATACTGTGGGAGAGCATTTGCTAATCATCTCTCTCAGACAAGCTCAGCACAGTATGAGTCTGTTATCTATCTGATATTAGACAGTCTCTCATACAGTAATAATAATTGATACTTTATTGGTCCCTGTGGAGAAATTGTCTTAACTTCTCTCTCAACTTGCTCTCTTTTTTTTAGAGTAAACAGAGTAAGTTGTCTGCGAAGGGCAGCCACCCATAGTGATGCCCAGTGAGCTGGGGGTTAAGGGCCTCGCTCAAGGACGCAGAGATGTGCTGTGGCTGGGTTTGAACCAGCGACCATCTTATTACAAGCACACAGGCATTAGATATTCTAATCACACTTAAAAGGCAGATTAAATGTTCTTTCCACCATGCAAACAGAATGTAAATTGTAGCTTTACTGCTTAGATTTACATTCACACATTTGCATTTAAAACAAGCATTTTAAGTGATGTACATGAGAGTAAATGGTGAATCAGTTTATTTGCCACTCTACACATTACATTGGCGCCCATTATAAGTAACTGTACAGTGACATTGCAGTTCCTCAGTTGCTTTGATGCATTTCTGGAATCACCCTTAACATCTGCAAAACTGTAAGTGCATTTCCCAAAACAATTCGTGCAAACAGCACCACACAGATGGACTGTCTACAAAAAAAGTCATAGAGGCCACCAGCAGCCCGAATACCACACCGTAAGGCCGTATGTTAGGATGCTCTCTATGGCAGAGCGGTAGGAGGCCACCAGCAGCCCGCATACCAGACCGTAAGGCAGCATGTTAGGATGCTCTCTATGGCAGAGCAGTTGAAGGTCCCGATCAAGAAATCCGACAAGTTTCCCCAATAAGCCAGTAACCCCGCTTCATAGAACAGGCCACAGGACTGGTTTTGGTGAGATAGTCCGAGTAGTAGGTAGAAATCAGGATGGAGACTGAGTGTGGGTCTAACAGGTGAGCAGATGTAGGACAGAATGTAGAGCCCTCTGGTGGAGTGCCTGTGCATGACTGAATGTATGGTTTGGGTCTGATGGTCTGAATAGTTGGTAGAAATAGGCACCTTCCTACCTGATGTGGTAGGTCTAGATAAGGGGTCACCAACATGGTGCCCCAAGGATGCCCCCAATGACCACATGAGTTGCCCGTGGACCTGTTCTATAAAATAGCACAACTCACCAGCGAACATCATCTAAAATTTTATTTTGTCCTGTTTCTAATCTATCACATTTGCATTTATATAGATTTGAAATTGAATATAAAAAAGCATTTAAAACATGTTTATCATGCATGAAGTTTAGACATGTTTAGGAGGGCGTTTAAAACTGATATCAAACTTCGTATGGCTCAGTACCCGTGAAGTAGCTCTCCGTTTTAAAAAGGTTGGTGACCCCTGGTCTAGATCTTGCAAGTTTGTTTGTACTGGCTGTGTGAACATACTGTAGCACTGTTAAGAATATGCAACACAGCCTGAGTTGGGGATCTGCTGTATGCATCAGTAATATAATGCTTTGTCCTTTTCTAGGCTGTTCATTAAGACATAAAGCCTGAAAGTTTTCTGAATGGCATTAATGAAATTGAGCACTGCCCCCACCTGCTGGCCAATTTATTAAAACATTGAAATCGCTGTCTGCACAGGCTGACGTGTCATTTAAGTCTGATAATTTTCTATGAGTCAAACGGCAAGAAAATGACAAGAAGTTAAAAACATGGAGTTAGATGAAGGAGAAAAGATTACAAATTTGAAGATTATGAAATCAGGACATGTCAGCTAAGTCAGCCAAGGTGGGTCTTAAACATATGGACGGAAGTATGAGCGCTAAACTTAAACGGGTTCACTTGTAACCGCTGCCACCAAATTTCGTTAAATTGCTGGGGAGGTCCAGATACATGAGACAGGAATAGAAGGATTATTCTTTATTAATATACAGACGAGGGTTACAACCCTCCCTAGGGCAATAGAAGGGGATACCTGCCACGGGACATTCTAAAACGCTTAATGTGAAAATGCGTAACGCAACTTAATGTATTAAAACAGTCACCACAAATCACCAAATTTCTCGCGAATGTATCTGGCCATAAAGACTTACCTGACAAGAAATCAAAACCGAAATGCTAGGAATATGGACTTTAAGCCTTTTCTTTATGGGCGTCAATGGAGGGGAAAACGCTTGACGTAAGATGAAGTCCATATTCCTAGCATTTCGGTTTTGATTTCTTCCCTGGCATGGGTGACGGGTACACCACGTTCCCAAAGCCACGTTAGCCTCGAGCGAACTGCCCGGAGAAACCGCTCACACCAGCGCTGCAACCCGATCTCCTCCCCTTTTAAACACACATTTCTATGGCGTTAAATTAGTGCCAAAAGTCGTGCGCATAAAAACAGAAAATCCATGCTCTCTACGCGCTCGCGATTGCACAGCACTCACTCACTCGCTCGCCGTTAAATTAGGGCCAAAAGTCGAACCACGCGCGTGCGTGTGCTCGAGTGCTGAAAACCCATCCCCTCTACGCGCTCGCGTCTGCACAGCACTCGCTCGCTCGAATTTCCCGCTTCGTCTTACCGTATATAAAAGAATGGGCCAATGTACGGTAAATTGCATTGTGAATAAAATTTCTTAATACAACATCACAAAGCCAATTTAATAAATTCAAATCCTGGGAAGAACGCTCCTCAGATATTAGTTCTCGGGTTAGTGTTAGCAGACTATAGGCGAAACCACCTTAAGTGCTATCTGTTAATGTTTATTAAATTAGCATTAAAATGGAGAGGTTTATAATATCTTTTGTCCTTGTAGCTGCTAAATACACTCATTATTAAAGCCATAAAGTTGTCTGCCTACTACATTGGAATCTCCACTGAGTAAGTGTTTTTGATGGATTTTATTTAACTTTATTATACTCTGGTCCTTAGATCTAATGTCATACTTCTTCACTTATATTGTTTGTGAAAAGGTTTACCACGGTCAAACAGAGCAGCCACTACATCATCATACATGAACAAGCACCTCACAAAACAAAAACATTTCATTTTCATAATTAAAACTTTTGAATGGTAGGCCTAGTGTGTGGATCAGAGACAAGATCTTGACACCTCATTAACTATAATTTGTTCTGTGAACAGCTCAGATACCACCTTCTCGAAAGTCTTCTGCATAAAATAGAAATAGGATTCAGCGCGACTCCACTAAATTTGGATTACCTGGAGTTCCTTTGTCATCAGGAGCTGTATCTTCTGCAGGCCCTGTCTAATCACATTGAAGTACCTCCTGCTATCACCCTGGCTTTGCAAGAGCTCTTTGACCTTGTGAGGGCACATCTGGAACGTCCAGCCCCATGTGTCACACAGGAAGTCGCTGCCACCAATAGACGACCCAAGATTTTGATTGAAGAACAATGTTTGAAAGAAATGCTCCATACTCAACTTCCTGTGCCTTGCATAGCCACACTGATGGGTGTTTCAAGAAGAACAATCTTAAGAAGAATAAAAGAGTATGAGCTCTGTGTTAGGGAACTTGACAATTTGGTTTCTTCTGTCAAGAATGATCTACCAAATGCAGGCTACAGGATAGTCAATGCAGGCTGCAGTCAATGGGCTACAGGGTTCGGTGGAGAAGAGTTGCAGCCTCCATGCATAGGGTTGATTCCATGCGCATCATATAAAGGTTGTCAAGTCTTGGCTGTGTTGTACGCAGAATGTACCAGGGCCTTTGTCTCTAGTACACGTGGACACAAACCACAAGTTGATCCGGTTTGTATTACCAGCAAATTTATTTGGAGTAAACCCTGGGTGGATTGGTGTGAGGTGGTGGTGGGGCTTTGGAGAAGATTTCCTGCCGATCAACACTAGCAACTTATATCTATCTGTCATGGAGGTCTCGGGACTCACAGATATTCAGAGACATGTGGATAGTTTACCAGTGGTTTTCAGCAGGAAATAGTTATTACTACAAATTGTCACCCCCCCCCCCCGCCCCCCACAGAAACTGGATCTGGCTATAGTGGGAAAATCTTTTTTTTTTTTTATTTGTGAGAACTTGAAAGCAAAACAAAACTTGGAAAAAATATATGCTCATTCACCAATTTTCTAATCTGGGGTCTAAAGTGGTCAGGCTTGCAAGTGTATTTGGTTATTTGTCTATCCTAGCCTGTTGCAGTGTATATTTCCTGTATATTTTGCATGTAAAAAATGTTGTTTGTTATGTCAGTGCTTAATATTATCATGTAGTCTTCATGAACTTTCTTCATCTTGGCCAGGGACTGCATTTGAAAAGTAGCCACTTGACTAAAATTGGCACATTTTCAGAAATGCCAGCAACAATACTGATAATGAACACCCCTCTAACTGACTCTCAGTTGGTTTAGAAAAAAGACTTTTAAGAGAAAAGAAAGCCTTCCTTTGGTTTTGCATTTTTCTCTTTTTTGTTGGCTGTGCACAATATATTAGAAGAATACCTTACAATTATATTAGTTAAGAAATAACAGATTGCGTATATACAATATTAAGGTGATGACAACAACCCTCACTGTCTCTAGGTGCTGCTTCAGACAGGGCATTCTGCAGCAGGGACACCACCCGTCGTGCAGCATCCAGCAAATCTCCCTATCACAACAGCCCACATAACAGAATAACATTAGTGTATGATTCAGTAGGGCTAGTCCAGGTCTGGAAAGTAGTTGGGCCAGATTTTTAAACCAAGAAATTTAGCTGGGCCAGACATTTTCAGCGGCCCAGTAAGCAACAGGTAATGGCATTTTAAACAAACACAAATCAAGGTACATTATTTTAAAAAACTACAACTGAACAGAATCTGAGAGCAATATTTTTTTTCACTTCTGAAATGAGAAAAATATTTTGGTCGTATCTGACCTAGACGCATCCCAAAGAAAAAAAATGCCTATTAGATGGTAAACAGACATAAAGAAAAAGGGAAAAATCGTCTATAATCATCATCCGCTTATACTGTGGTGATCCATTTCACCCACACAGGCATGATCACCATTAGCGGTTTCCACATTATTGTCGAGGTGACTATTCACTTTACCTCTGCTTTCTCCGACATCTTCCTGATTCTGCCGCCAACAAGGGGCTCATAGGGTGGAGACTGAGGGTGTTAAACAGACCAATCTTTTGTCACTGAATGCAACAAATAATGTATTTATCTGTCAAAAGTCCAGCACCAGGAAAAGCAACAGAGTGACAGTAGAAACTGTAATAATAATGGAAGTGCGCCGCCCTACAGGGAAGGAGGAGTGATGGGAGTCCCGGTGGTGGCTAAGCGCGCGTGGGGAGAGGCGTCGTACTGTGAGGCTTCATGAACTTCCGATGGGGCAGTGCTGTCATACAGCGGGGAGCCTGAGAGGGGCACTGTGGCCGGGTGCGAGAGCCCTGGGTAATGAGTTGTAGAGCTGCGCAGTGTCACGATCGGGTACAAGCAGGCAGGCGATCGTGCGGGCAAGGCGTGCAAGGAGCAAGCGGACAGGCAAAAACGGGAGTTTAATTAGGAAGCGCGGACGGGGAAACATCTCACGCATACAAACATCAATGACAGACACTGGACTCAGGTAAGACACGGACTGAAATACACAGGACTGAGCAAATTAACTAGATACAGCTGGGTACAAATCGGGAGAAAACACGTGGGTAATCAGGGGGCGTGGCACACAGGAGGAGCGGACGAGCCGGGCATGACACGCAGGAACTGAGAGCCCAAGCTGTTGGACATTCCACTGGACTAGGAGACTGGGGTGAGTGAGGAGGAGCTCATTGACCACAAACTGGGATACTGGCTGTGTGTGAGCAATGGGGTGGAGATTAAGGAAAGACGTTAAATCAGCATGCAGTGTTGCCTGGAAACAACAACAAATATACTAGTGTCACTGTACTAAAACAATATCAAAATAATGCCTATTTTTTATTCATTTTACTTGTAGAGTGCAAAGTACAAAGGAAAACAAAGAGTAACTATGGCGAAATAAATCAAAGCATGTCCCAGAATGATGGGCCTGAATGGATCAGGACAGAAGAAGGCGAAAGTCCTGTTAACGAGGTGAGACGATGCAGACACAGGCCAGGATGTGGGTATAGGCGAGAACAAGAGGGAAGACGGGGGCCCGAGACTCAGCATGGGGACAGGTGGGGGAGGGGAGGCACGGGCTCACCTGGAGCTGCTCCCGGAGGTGCCGCTATGACTCATGGGTAACATGCCGGAATGGGACGGCACCTGTAGGCTGGACCAGTTGTCATGGGAGGGCAACATGGACAGACAGGTAGACGAGCTGTCTGAATAAGCAGCTGCAAGTATAAAACAATAAATGAAGCAGGTATGTGGTGGGCAGTGTTACAGCGTCCTTAATATGGTCAATACAGAAAAGGCATGTTATCATGTTATGTATATACTGCCTCCAGTTACTTAATGCCTAACTTTAATACATTGATTGATTTGTTCACTGCTGCAGCCTGTGTCAACTTTCCTTTCAGACAGATGTAAAGTCCATTCTGTTTTTGTTCTGTGTAGTTTTTTTTGAACAGCATATGGCTGAATTCTGTTAAACCTCAGACTGAAGAAAATTGTGTTAATTGAAAAGCAAATATCAAAAACTCAGTCTGCAGGAATGTTTTTCTAAATATTTCTGTGGACTTTTGGAAATTTCACGAAATTCCATTGCTCCATTACATAAACACTGAGTGAGATTTCATTCCCATTACTGCAACGTATGAAGAGGATTATGACTTATTACTTTAGGTTATCGGACTGAGTGAGTTTTGGAAATTTGCTCTTCGATAACTGAAGCAGTGCTGTGAATGCAGAGGTTATATGCGTCGCATATCAACAGAACTGTATGTTTATGTCTTGTCTTAATTATTTTGATTAAATGTCTAACTATTCCCAATATGTGTGAACATACTTGGCCAAATAAAGCTGATTCTGATTCAGTCAGAGGGTAATCGTCGGTGTGCTGTACTATCGTGGTGACCCACACAGAGAGCTTAGGACCATGATTTCAGTGTGTGCTTGTGTGAGGGGACAGGCAGGGCGGCGGCTCACTGGGTGATGCACTCCTGTGGGTATAGGGGCTGGGATAGGGGGCGGAGCAGTTACTCCTCAAGGAGGAGTAACAGTCACAGCCGTGGGGGGAGGAGAGGGAGAGGGTGCTCCCAAACTGGGGGTGTGGGTTTGATGAAGAGCAGAGAGACCCTGAGCCTGGGATGAACCAGCTGCCTACTGAAACGAAAGCGGATAAAGACAGAAACTAGAACCTCAAACTAAACAACACAAACAACAATATCAAGTTATATTCAATCATTAAACCGTTATATATTTAATCTAAACAATAGTAATAAATATCGTTCCGATTCAAAATATCATTTACGGGTGAATCTTATGACTTGCATTGGGAAACAGGAAACGGGCCAAGCTGCAGGGCCAGTTCAAAGGCATAGTGCGAGGCGCCCAGAAAGGGGGCGAGGTCTGGGCGGAGTCAGCTAAAGAAGAAAAAGGCCTGACCTTTTTCTGGATGCTGTGGACTGTGTTTGTGTGTGAGCTGCAGCTGCATGTTCCTTACATTTTTTTTATTAACACCAGCACCGTGAGGTTTGGCCTGGACTGGGTCCTGTCCTGCATGGTTGAAGACATGTTGACTGATGGTCAGCCCGTGTTCTGTTGGATCCCACAGAAAGGAAATGGGAATCCCGTTTGGATCGGATGCTGACAGTTGAAAAAAAACTCATGTCTGTGTGTTATGAAAGAATATCAATAAATGTTTCCGAAAGGGGATGACTCATTTGGTAATTATTTACGGCTTATGTTATGGCTGAGAAATTTACAGTCTTTACTAAAGTCTGACTTCTTTCGAGTCACCTTTAATATAGATTGGACACTCTCTATGCTATGTACAATACTTATATAGATGGTACATGTTTACTTGCTTGCACAGATGGTTGATTAGGTAATTAGTGTAAGTGTGTGTGTGTGTGTGTGTGTGTCCAATCGCATGTATGTCCAAGGTCCATAGTAAGTAATATACACTGATCAAGAGATGCCTGAAAGTGGATGAAAGAGGACATTAGTGGGTGTATCACTTAGTGTAACGGGTGCAGGAAAATGAGCAGGACTGCAAGCCATATAATGACCCACTGTCCTTATCTAGCTCTTAATACAGTATGCATACAGTGATGTATCTACAATGGACAGCTACTATAAGCAGATAGCACAGTACAGGTGCTTAATCTGTATGCTATTTCCATCCATCCATTGTCCAAACCGCTTATCCTACTGGGTCACAGGGGGTCCGGAGTCTATCCCGGAATCAATGGGCACGAGGCAGGGAAGAACCCAGGATGGGGGGCCAGCCCATCACAGCTCACACTCACACACCATTCACTCACACATGCACACCTACGGTAAATTTAGCTACTCCAATTAGCCTCAGCATGTTTTTGGACTGTGGGGGGAAACCGGAGGAAACTAGCAGCTTTGTGTGGTAATTGTTTGTATTAAAAATACATTGGATCAAGTCAAATTATTTTTATGAAGAATTAACATCTAAAAGCTGCTAGTAGACCGTGGGAAAATAATTTTTCTATTTTCTTGCTGCCATCTCGTGGCCAAAAGTAGGTATTGCAATTTCCATCATATGTAAGAGGGCCTGCCCATCAGAGTAATGTACATCCTGTGACATGTATTGACTATCAAGACAAACTGAAACACGGTGTATTAGGCTGTCAATGAGTACTGGACTAGGGTGAAAAACTGCCTGATAATCTACCTATTAACTAGAAGAGTACAAACTGGAGACGGATCCCCTAATACAGAGGGATTAACGTCTGTGCCACATCCAGAACCATTCAGTGTAGGAGTCTGGTGGTTCTACTGGATACTGACAAGTACCCAGCCCCTTTGTTCCCTCTGATAATCATCAGTCCTCCTCTGAATGCCTTCACCACTCTATTCCTGAATAGGTACACATTTAAATATGCTAGCAAGATCAAGGTATTGGGATAACTGTTAGGTTCGCTGTTCAGAGAGTTGCAGTGAAAACCATCATACACAGTGGCCCTTTCTGGATAAGATTACCTCCCTCTGATCTAACAGGTCAAGATCAAAGCAAGGTGCATTGCAATGTCTGACACCCAGCACACTACAGCATATAAAATACAGGTATCCATCGCCTTCCGCATTTGGAACCAGGACCACTTGTTGCAAGTCAATTTGGGCGTATCTCAAGTTATACGAGAGAGGCAAGACATTAAGGACAGTATACACAGTACTGAAATAATAATGTACATATTAAACCACAGCACTTAATAAACAGATACTGCACTTACATTTCACAAAAAAAAAATAAAGCACAGATTGCACTAAGAAATCAAAAGATGCATGTGCTAGCAAACAGTGGGAGCTGAGGAAGAAGCAGTGGTGAAATACTTTATTGTACAGTACAGTAAGTTTCTTTTTATAGAATGAAATAGCATACAGGGGGCGGCATGGTGGTGCAGTGGTTAGCACTGTTGCCTCACACCTCTGGGACCCGGGTTCGAGTCTCTGCCTGGGTCACATGGGTGTGGAGTTTGCATGTTCTCCCCGTGTCGTCGTGGGGTTTCCTCCGGGTACTCCGGTTTCCCCCCACAGTCCAAAAACATGCTGAGGCTAATTGGAGTTGCTGAATTGCCCGTAGGTGTGCATGTGTGAGTGAATGGTGTGTGAGTGTGAGCTGTGATGGGCTGGCCCCCCATCCTGGGTTCTTCCCTGCCTCGTGCCCATTGATTCCGGGATAGACTCCGGACCCCCTGTGACCCAGTAGGATAAGCGGTTTGGACAATGGATGGATGGATGGATGCTGAGGCTAACTGGAGTTACTAAATTGCCCGTAGGTATGCATGTATGAGTGAATAGTGTGTGAGTGTGCCCTGTGATGGGCTGGCTCCCCATCCTGGGTTGTTCCCTGCCTCGTGCCCATTGCTTCCGGGATAGGCTCCAGACCCCCCACGACCCAGTAGGATAAGCGGTTTGGACAATGGATGGATGGATGGAAACAGCATACAGATCTTATAAGCACCTGTACTGTGCTATCTGCTCATAGTAGCTGTCCATTGTAGATACATCACTGTATGCATACTGTATTAAGAGCTAGACAAGGGTCATTATATGGCTTGCAGTCCTGCTCATTTTCCTGCACGCGTTACACTAAGTGATGCACCCACTAATGTCCTCTTTTATCCACTTTCGGGCATCTCTTGATCAGTGTATATTATTTACTATGGACCTTGGACATACATGCGATTGAACACACACACACACTTACACTAATTACCTAATCATCCATCTGTGCAAGCAGGTAAACATTTACCATCTATGTAAGTATTGCACATTGCATAGAGAGTGTCCAATCTATATTAAAGGTGACTCAAAAGAAGTCAGACTTCAGTAAAGACTGTAAATTGGCAGCCATAACATAAGCCGTAAATAATTACCAAATGAGTCATCCCCTTTCGGAAACATTTATTGATATTCTTTCATAACACACAGACATGAGTTTTTTTTCAACTGTCAGCATCCTTCTCGATTGTCAGAAGCTCTGCGCTAGAGGGAGGTTTACTGGTCTTATACTCTTCTGGCACCTTGTGTGATTCCTGACTTGGGACATCAGTTTGGCTCCTTCTGTATGTGGTTTACATTGTATTTGTTCTTTAAAGTTGCCCCTTCAGAATTAGACAGTGTAACCAGCTTGCCACATATTGCCTGGATGACATAAGGTCCGGTAAAATCCGGTTCCGTTCTTCCTCCTTTCCGTCCCCGCTTCCTCATGTTGAACAGAAGCGCCTCATCTCCAACATGATAAACTGTGTTTTGGTACCTCTTTTGTATTCGTTTACCACATGCCTGCTTCTGTTTTTCCTGTTACTAGGAGATGTTTTCAGCTGTTGTTGCTTATTGTCTCAACTACTTTATTTTTTTCATCAAAAAACGTGCCGTAGCTTTTCTCATCGGGAAGAATAATTGTGGAAAGCTGAAGTGGAAAAACATTCATAGCAAATTATTATTATTCACAGATCATTATAAAGAGTCATTTTCTAAAAGCATTAAGAACAATGTAATTTGCTGTTTCAAGATATGTTTTTAAATAACTACTTGTCAGTCATAAGAAACTCTTCAACACACATGATCCGATCTTGCCACAAATCATTTTTAATCTCACTTTTGTTGCCAGCAGTTCAGACATTAATGGCTGTGTGTTGAGTTATTTTGAGGGGACATCAAATTTACACCATTATACAAGCTGTACACTGATTACTTTACATTCTATCAGAGTTTCATATCTTTAACGTTGTCCCTTGAAAAGATATAATAAAATATTTACAAAAATGTGTGGGGTGTACTCACTTTTGTGAGATACTGTATATTAAGGGATTGATTGTCAATAATATCAGTAATTCCTGATGTAATGTTAAAAGAATAGAGCCTGTCTCACACAGTTCTAAAACAACCTCAAAAACAGACTTACCATTTTATGTCATCATTCGTTTTCTCATCCAGGCCATTGGTTTGGGGATGATATGCAGCAGTGATCAACGGCAGAACAGGGGCTCTGAACGCAGTATGGATTAAAAAGGAATTAACCATCTCTCTCAATATAAAATTAGGATCATTTATTCTCTACAGAGGCCCCCATAGAATAGTGCATCCATCCCCTCACTCATGTTTAGACAGACGTAAGGCAACAGGCCAATGACATTCAGAACAGCAACAACATCAACAATTGTACAGCTAGTTTTAAAATTTAATAAAAAAGACAAACCAATTAGGTAATATTAATGAAATTATTAAAATGTGCAGATTAATAGTCAGAAATAATTTGCGATTTTAAGAGCGGAAAGGATACATTAAAACTCAATTACATTTATCCCTTAATAATAAAAAAAAGGTTTTTGAATTTTACATCATGATAAATGAGAACTATATGTGATTACTAATTACTGTTGACTAATTTCCTGTCTGGACGTTTCCCTCCTCATTGTTAAAAGTCATTATATGTCTGGGTGCCAGTCAGTGGAAGCACACAGACATGTTGGCCAGCTGTCATATTCATTCAGCACCAGCCCATCAAGTAGAGAATTCAGCACCACGGACAGTGACCTGTGTTACAATGACATCAGGTCATTGGCTCTAAATATTTTTCTAGAAATAACTAAATGGCTCTATTGTAGAAATTTCCAGCCAGAGTCTTGTGGTGCGTTCGTTTTTCTCTCGGAACTTGGAAATTCCAAATTGGGTGACATCACATCCAACAATCTCCCGTTCAAGCTAGCACAACTCGGAACAAACATGGCTGCCTCCATGAATACGCTGCTGTGTTGTTGCTTTATATTTTAGCAGTTATGGAGTAAGATTATTATTTCAGACAAATAAACAAGAAACAGGAACTAGTCAAACCACATTAAAAGCTTTATAAAGTATTTTAGTACATTCATAGCGATATTCTTTTTTCGAGAGGCAAACAAACTACAAACAAACCAAAAACACTAACAAGTCTGGTAAAAATCTGATATTGCATGTTAGGATACTGTTTACGGTCACAATATGGTATTCTCTAAATCGAACACGTGCAATTACATTAATAATTACTAATAATTATAAATAATAATAATAATAAATGGGCGGTATGGTCGTGCACTGGTTAGCACTGTTGCCTCACACCTCTGGGACCCAGGTTCAAATCTCCGCCTGGGTCACATGTGTGTGGAGTTTGCATGTTCTCCCCATGTCGTCGTGGGGTTTCCTCCGGGTACTCCGGTTCCCCCCCACAGTCCAAAAACATGCTGAGGCTAATTGGACTTGCTAAATTGCCCGTAGGAATGCATGTGAGAGTGCATGGTGTGTGTGAGTGTGCCCTGCGATGGGCTGGCCCCCCATCCTGGGTTGTTCCCAGCCTCGTGCCCATTGCTTCCGGGATAGGCTCCGGACCCCCCGTGACCCAGTAGGATAAGCAGTTTGGAAAATGGATGGATGGGATAATAATAAATTTAACAAAATAAACATTTTTAAGGATTTGTAAAATAGAATTAATGTTGAGTGTGTAAGCCGCCATGTTGAAATTACGTCACAGGGGCAACTCGGACAAGAAGATTCTGTCAGACATTAACGTCATAAAAGAGGCGTTTCTAATGGGAAGTGATGTTTTTCGTGACGTTTTTGTCCGAGTTGGAGTGAAATAATCAAACGCAGCATGTGTTCCTATTTGAAGAGAATATTCTATTTTTATTCTAAGGAACTACAGAAAATCAGCTCTGCATGTGATCTCCCCTTTACTGCTCGAGCAGGGCACACGCACATCAACAAGTGTCAAGGCAGCAAGTGCATGCAAACAACTTCTCAGGACGGTTACAGTATAGGACCTTCAGAAAGAGCCAGACTGCGGCGTCATTCAGAGATTCCATTGTCTAAGGCTTGCACTAAAACATTACAGCATATTTAAACAAAGTAGCATGGCACCTGTGTCAGAATCCCTCCCTGCCTTGTTCTGTTCTCTCTTTGTTGTCCCCATTTAGCCAGCACATGTCACTGGCCATCCTGACTCCTCTTTTGATTGTGGGTTTTAAGGATATCAGTGGGTCTGTGTTTTCATAATTGTCCCCCAGGCCACCATGCTGCTCAGCCCTTGATTCCAACTACAGTTGCAATCAGGTGGTTCTCAATCTACTAGGACTGTATAACAGGATTGGCCACCTGTTCTACCTTTACTCGTTCAGCCGCATTCATGAGTCTGGCCTATAGGTTATTCAAATTTTGTCCTGCCAAATTTACCGGACAGGAGGTGGACACTGCAAATGAATGTGTGAATACTCCAATACCTACATCTTTACAAGTTACCTGAAGTGGTTTGGTAAATGATTGTGAGGTTGGAAGTCCTTCTTGATGTCTGTTTGCAGCTCATCCACCAGCAACTGCACGAGTTGTCGCTCCCAGAGGGAATCCCACTCTCGGTCCGCTGGAGGGTCCATCTCACTGTAGCTGGAGTATGTTTCCATCAGTCACTTGGCGTGGGGCTCACAGAATTTACCAGGCTCCTGTTTAATCTGACGCACCTTAGTCCAGTCCATGCATCTGGGGAACTTCTCTGAAAATCTCTGGCAGATTCTTTGCAGCTATACTTGATATTGGGTACTTGCCGCAACTAAGTAATGGGTTGTTGAATCAAAGTCCCGTTCCATGTCAAAAATAACCCCATTTTAGGGTTTTGTTAAACAACTGGTCTAATTTGGATGCAGAGGTTCTGCACGGAAGGCCCAGTCTCTGAAGGGCTGTGGCATAGCGAGGCCTGTTCTGCCTGGAATCCGGCAGGTCACTGGCAACATCCCCCAACTCCTTCATCTATAAGGTCGGGAAACCAGAACGTTTACTCCCCCTTATGGATAAGGACATACCAACGTTGGGGCAACTCCTGCTGCCTGAGTCTTCAACCAAGTCCAAAACAAAAGTATACAATGTTAGGAAGGGTAATTCAATGGTATGAGACTGAAACTAGAAACTGTAAATCGGATGGAGTTAAATAGCAATACTGTGGAAGAGGCATGGGAATTTTTTAAAAGCACATTGTTGCAAGTGCAAAAGAACTTCATACCCGTTTCCAGAAAAACTAAATCTAGGAAACTGCAACCAAGCTGGTGTCATGACCTGCTTGTACGATCCTCGTGTGTGCCACGCCCCCTCATTAACCATGTGTGCTGCCCCGATTGTAACCAGCTGTTTTCTGTCAGTTTGAGTAGTCCTGTGTATTTAGTCCACATTCAAGTCTGTTTCCCCAGTCCTGTCATTGAAATCTCTCGCTGTTGGTACCTGTTTTCATCAATAAACCCTCATTCCCGACTCTCCGTTTCCCGGATCCTTGATTCCTCGCTTCCTGCCTGTTCGTCCAGCACGCGATGTCACAGGTGGTTTACTACGAAAATTAAGAATAAAGTCAGGAGCAAAAGGGCTTTCTTCCACAAATGGAAATTAACTAATGATTTCAAAATAAAGCAGGAGTATCTAAGTCTACAGGTTTAGTTAATAACAGTTATAAGGATGACGTTAAAAGTTTCTTCCAATATTTTAACTCCGAAAGAGCTCTAAAAGCTGAAAATCACTCATTTGCAGGATAGTAAGGGCCTTATAATTGAAAATGAAATTGATATAAATGAGTTTAATGATTATTTTACAATGGCTGTTCACAGTAGAATAGCTTACCACCATTTAGTACAAATACAACGATGTCTATGACCAATATATGTATAACTGAGGCTGATGTGGTACAAAGCCTAGCTAAGCTCAAAATAAATAAATCGCAAGGCCCTGATGGCATCTTATCTATAGTTTTAAAAGAGATGAGGGGTATTATTAGCCAACCTTTAACTTTACTATTCCAGAAATCATTATCTGCTGGTGTGGTATCTTCTGATTGATGTTAGATCATGTCTCATGTCCAGAGAGGCTACAACAGGATCTGGATTTAATTAGCGACTGGGCTCATACGTGGCAGATGAAATTTAACATAGATAAATATAAGGTAATCCATGCAGGGAGCAGAAATATAGTAAATATAGTAAAGTACAGATATTTTATGGGTTCCACTGAAATAAAGGTAGCTGATTACGAGAAAGATCTCGGTGTGTATGTTGATACTTCCATGTCCCACTCTTGCCAGTGTGGGGAAGCATTAAAAAAAGGCAAAAGGATGTTGGATTAAACTCCACACACCTAGAGATGTAAGTCAAGAGAAGTGATGCTACGATTATATAATTCCTTGGTAAGATCCCACCTAGAATACTGTGTGCAGGTTTGGTCACCATACCTTCAGAAGGACATTGCTGCCTTGGAAAAGGTGCAACGTAGGATGACTAGAATGATTCCTGCACTTAGAGGAATGTCTTATGAGGAGAGGTTCGCTGAGCTGAATCTGTTTAGCCTCAAGCAAAGGAGACTATGGGGGGACATGATCCAGGTATATAAGATTCTAACAGGTCGGGATGCTGTTCAGCCAAATGACCATTTCAATATTAATTTAAAATACTAGAACTCGTGGCCATAGTGGAAATTAGCTGGAGAACATTTAAAAATGAATCTGAGGAAGCACTTCAATTCAATTCAATTTTATTTATATAGCGCTTTTAACGACATGCATTGTCACAAAGCACTTTACATTTAACCGGCCAGAACCCCACCAAGCAAGCCTGAGGCGACAGTGGCAAGGAAACTCCCTCTAGCAGGAAGAAACCTTGAGTGGAACCTAGACTCAGAAGGGGACCCCATCCTCCTCTGGGCGACCAAGGAGCATGAAACTGCATTTACATTGACATACATTAGAGTTCATATAGTTATAAAGTCCCAGTTGGTTTCATGTAGTTATATCCAGGAGTCCAGGTGCGGGTTCACACGGTGTAGTCGGCTCGGTATCAGCTCGAAAAAGAGAAGATGGAGAAGAGTTATTGCCCTACACCTAACCGGCAGGACTAAAGCAACTATGACAGCCTGCCTAAAAGAGTGACCTGGAAGGAAGCACAGGCATGAGGGTTTACAGAGGTTTTGGCGTCAAGCCACCTCCCATCCACAGCTTAAGTGATCGGCGAGAGTGGCAGGACGACAGCACCAATCCCCCCTTTCCCCTTCAATCTCAAATAACTATGAACCTCCAGATTTCCCATTCACCTTAGAAAAGAAGATTTAACTATCCAAAAGACTGGCGAAAGAGGTACATCTTAAGCCTTGACTTAAAAGCAGAGATTGTGTCTGAGTTCCGAACACTAATAGGAAGTTTATTCCATAGCTGTGGTGCTTTATGAGCAAATGCTCTTCCCCCAAAGGTAATGTTCTTTATTCTGGGTACGGATAGAATACCTCCATCTCGTCATCTAAGTGTATGATTCGGAACGCAAATGAGGTCACTCACATACTGCGGTGCAAGACCATTTACAGCTTTATAGGTTAAGAGCAGTGTTTTGTAGTCAACACGAAATCTAACTGGCAGCCAGTGCAGTGAAGATAAAATTGGGGTAATATGATTATATGTTTTAGTTTAACTATTGCTAGTAGCGGTTCAATCAATGCTGGGAGCATCGCTGAATAATTTTGATGGAACAGGTTCTAGCATACAAGTAGATGAATTTGAAGATAAAATTAAGTACATCAGTTCTGACTGGTTAACCAATATTCAATATTCAAAATGTTCTGTTTAATTGAGCATATTTTTGGTCAAAAAGTTTCATAAAGTCGTCACTGGAAAATAACCAGTGGTCTGGTTATTAGTCAGCTTGGACACCATAGTAAATAGGAATCTAGGATTATTTTTGTTTATTTCAATTAGTTCTGATAGATACTAGATGATTTGGCGGCACTAAGAGCCTTTTTGTAGCTACCCATAGCCTCTTTCCATGCTAGTTCGAACACCACTAGTTTAGTATGATGCCACTTACATTCTGTAAGGACATAAAACTTATAGGTCCTGCAGGCCCCAACTCTGATCAGCCTGCATCAGTCTATTTCAGAGCTCCGCTGGCCCAGGCAAGACTGGACTCAACTCGTCAAACCACCCCTTTTAAGGAAGGCAAAGGCCTGCCGGCTCCTGAGAGACTGGATAGGAATAACTGGAGCAGCACAGAAAAAGCAAGACCTTTCACCCCCGGAGTGACCAGAGTTCCACAATCAATCCACAGCAACAACAGCTGTCAGCCTCCAGACACAGACACCTTTTCCACTATAAACAGGATAACTCAGCACACATAGATGTTAGGGACAAATACACGCATGTTTGGTCTCGTTTGAATAGGCACGAGACGAGGAGTATTATACTCTCAGATTTAAGGCAGTATAGCTTTTCCTAAGAGAAATACAGAAACTTCGGCTCAACCCACCAAACTGAGAGAGATTCTCTCATGGTAGAACAAGGGAATTACAACCACCCCCTAAAGTGATCTGATTGGCTGGGGACTTGAGAACCAAGGTCAGCAATGCCCCTAAAATTAACCATTGACCGAAATTAGTCAGTCTTCAGAAACATGCCATCACCTGGTCTGGATACTTAAGGAAGGGCTTCAGAAGTAGTCGGGGAGTCACTCTGTAATCAGAGCTCCCGCAGAGAACTGGGTGAAAGTCTATCTGTAGTCAGATACTTTCCACAGAACTTTGTTCACTCTCAGCTGAGGAATGTGAATACATGATATGAAGACAACTGGATCACAACTGGATCACGGGGGAATCATAAGCAGGGAAGAACACACAGGCAAACAGCAGCAGCAACATTAAAGGCAGGACTGAGAAGCACATTTATACAAGGCTAAGCAGGGAGCAAACTAGAGGCACCTGAAATGAGTAACACAAGGGCAGGAAGGAGAGGTAAAACAAACGCGGAACAGGCATGGCACGTTATACCACACTAGGGAGGAAACGGGAGGTTCAGGAGGGCAGGGTGTGGCAGGGATCCGTTTCAAAATTTAATTTTGGCTTGTACAAACCTTGGTAAAAGCTGCAAAAGATCGATCAACCACTTTCTGAGCTATTGTCTTAACAAACAAAGCATCTGTTGGGGTGGCGGTGTCTGGGGAATACCATGTGTAATACACCTTGTGAAGATTTATATGTAAAACAAAATATTTTTTGATTCTATCACACATATAGAAATTATCCATCCATCCATTTTCCAAACCGCTTATCCTATTGGGTCGCGGGGGGTCCGGAGCCTATCCCAGAATCAATGGGCACGAGGCAGGGAACAACCCAGGATGGGGGGCCAGCCCATCGCAGGGCACACTCACACACCATCCACTCACACACACACACCTACGGGCAATTCAGCAACTCCAATTAGCCCCAGCATGTTTTTGGACTGTGGGGGGAAACCGGAGTACCCGGAGGAAACCCCACAACGACATGGGGAGAACATGCAAACTCCACACACATGTGACCCAGGCGGAGACACGAACCCGGGTCCCAGAGGTGTGAGGCGACAGTGCTAACCACTGCACCACCATGCCGCCCCTTATAGAAATTATTCTAGGTTTAAATAGTAATTTAGCTGAGTAACTAGGCTGAAATTCTAGATAGTTGCAATTTTAAGAATTATTACTATTATTCACAGCTTTTAAGCATGCAGTTGGATGACGGATGGATGGATATTCAGCCACCAGAAATGCCAATTGTTGTTAAGAGGATCAAAGTCTGCAAAGTAGTATGCAGGGTTTAAGGCCAGAACACAGCATACTCTCCGACAGAAAGCATAAAGTTCACTGGGGGAATTTCTGTGGCCACTGCCTGAACAGCATGTGTGGAGAATGTTTATGAGGGTCGAGCCATGCAGAGCTGCTGGCCCTGGCATGTAATGATGAATCACAAATCAGTTAAAAATCGGTGCAAATGCATGAAGATTTAAACCGGCTGATGTGGAAAATGAATCACTATTGTAGGAGTACTTCACAGTACTTTAACAGAAAAACTGGTGTAATATTACATTTGATTTCACAATGTGAGTTTGACGTCAGATGTCACTGCGTATCACGTCGACATCGTACGTCAGTTTTTGGTTTTGAGCGAACGCGAGATGATGAATGAATTTGAAACTGAGGACGGCACAGTGGTTAGTGCTGGCTTCGGTCCAGGGCCCTTTCTGTGTGGAGTTCGCATGCTCTCCCCGTTTTCGCCGGGGACTCCAGGTTCCTCCCACGGTCCAAAAGCATGCAGGATAGGTTGACTGGTGAGTCTAAATTGGCCCTGTAGTTGTGTGAGTGTGTGCGACCTGCGGTGTGTAGGTGACTGCCTGGGCTTGGTTCCTGTCTGCGCCCCTTGTTCCCGGGATAGGCTCCGGTCTCCCCCGCGATCTCAGTTGGGATTAAGTGGTTTCAGAAAATGGATGGATGGACGCACCGCCCGATCTTCAATTGGCGGTGTGGCAGCATATTAGCTTTCCGGTAATCACAAACGAGGAGGAAACAGCGAGAAAAGCACAGACAAGACATAAACTGCATGCAAACATTGTAATAGACTGATAACATACACAAACAGGTCCACTGGCACCACCGTGAGCTGAGTGAAGATTATTAAAAGGGCAAAGCACGCTAAAAAGCTGCACATGCAAACCTTAGCTTATTTATTTGATTTATTTTTTTTTATTTACTTATTTTGATTTGGGATTTTTTTCAACAGTATTTTATTCAAATTCAGTTGCACTGTTCACAACAGTGTCAACAGTTCAGAAAGATAAATATAAGAATATTTTTGAATATATTTGTCTGCAGCTCATTCTGCAAAAAATGAGAAAATTGTATCGTGAACTCAGAATCGTGAATCGTATCAAATGGTGAGTTGAATGTATCGTTACATCCCTAGTTCTTACAGTAGTACTATGGTATGGTGGAGCCACATGACAGGAAGGCAGTACATTGCGAAGTCTGTTAAGAACATCATTCGCACTGAACTGCCCTCCATTGACCAGCTGTACTTTAACTGCCACAGTAACAAGGTTCAGTCTATAATCCAGGACTCTGACCACCATCCACAAACACTGACTAGCAGATTCATGAACAGCTTCATTCGCCAAACAATTCAAACCTGCAGCTTTTGCATCCCCTGTAACAGTCATTTCCACGGCAGCTGCACTGTACAGCTGTTACTGCACTTTATCCACCACTGACCACGTATCATCCAGTTTTGTCCTGCTTTGTATCGCACTGTTTCTGCACCATGTTGTCTTGTACTCCCTTGTGTTGTTATGCACCATCTGTGTTGTTCTGAGCAGTGCCATGATGCAATATTACAAAAAGATCTTGAGGAAATGCAGAGTTCTGGAGGAGATTCTCACAGATCATGGCATGTGTTTATACTGAAGAAACTGTACAAATTGCTAGACATAAAACACAGGACTGGCAACTGTGGTACGTTTTAACACCTTGATAAAAAACTTAAAATCCATAGTAAGTAGGACAACCTCATAGAACCTTTACTAGTCATTGTTCAGAAGATTAACACGGATTAAAAACCATTACTATGAAAGCACGCTAATCAGTTAAGTTGATTATGTGGAGAGAGAGAAAAAAAACTGTCTTTGAAAAAGATCAACCATAGAACGAAGCTGCAGCATTGACACCCCCTAGTGGTGATTTGAAGATAGTTCTGTCTGTAGCAGCTAAGCAGTAGATTTGGCGTCAGGTGCCATGACAAACTCAGTGCTGCTCGGTTTGAACGGCAGAAGCACAAAAATAAAGGGGGCATCTACTGCACGCCCCCCACCCTTGAAAATGGTACAAATTATCATGCAACAGTTTTCTTAAGTAAGTCTTTTTGGGCGTCTGCAGAAACCTCCACGATGCGATTGCCCTGATTAAGAAGTGCGCAGCGGATACAATTTGGGATGCATCGTTCATCCGATTTATTAATATATAATTATTAGTATGTCTATATTATTTTAGAAACGTTACTTGACGAATATTTTTCATTGAGATTGATTCCCCGTTTAAAATTTTGGTGACACTTCATATTTTTTAAGAGAGACAGACAATTTGACGCATGCAATTTGCAGAAATATGTTGTGCCGCTATAAAGTACACAGGCAGCATGACAAACATAAGTACTCACTGAAGCCACGACATACGCCCGGCTGGCCCCAGCGGTACCCCTAAGAAGAAGGCTTTTTTCACAACCCACGACCATCACGAGGGCAAAAAAAACTGAATAGCCTAGAATTTAGTTAATTACAAGGCACATATTTATTGGAGCAAGAGCTCTAACATAAAACTACCTTGTAATTATAAAGTATTATGGCTGTGAACAATGTACAAACAGGCACAGAAAGTAAAATACTCCAAAAATGCAAAGAACCTAAATATTTTTGTTTCCACCGATTCACTCTTGATGTGTTAGGAGTCACAGTTCAGTAGCCTATTCTTCAGTATCTGCATTTAAGACCACCAACTGCTCTTTCTCCTCCTTCGCTCGTCGGCTCAGAGTATTGGACTTGGTAAGTAATGTTGCCCTTTTGGTTCCAGCAGCACTCTCTGCTTCCTCTGCCATGTGCTCAGCATCCTTTTGTAAACTCTCACATACACTTTCCAGTGAGACTCTCTTCCTCTTGAGTTCCTCAAGTTTTCTTTTTTGCTTTTCGCTCATCTTTCACCTTTGGTCAGAGGCGCTTTGGTTGCTCCCCCACACACTCTGACATGGTCGCATATAAGCCTCTGTGCAACAACTGTTTCCTCTGATAAGTTGCAGGTCTCCACCTCTATTCGTTCCACTTCGGCTTGCCCATAGGACAGCAGCAGCAAGTTCTTGCAGAACATCCAGAGGTCAGGATAAGGCCCACTAACTTTTTGATGTAAAAAGACATCAACTTTGGATGGTGCTGAAGGAATGAAGGATATAAAATCCAAGCCTTTTGCCTCATTGTGCAGGTGATTATCAGACTGCTGGGATATTGCATCACCTGTAATTACATTAATTACAGTAGATTAGATGCAGATCAACAATGTCAATACACAGAATCACATGTAGAATAGGAAAGTGATTTATAACCCAATTTTCCTATGATACCATAAATGTGCAATCATTTTAATTTAATCTTGAGATATCTCTAGGCTCATCAAAGAAAATATAACTGGGCTGATGCTTCTTTTCAAACACCAAGAGTCGGTCTTCTAAATACTGCTAAAATCTACGTGTTAACACTATTCAGTTCAGGGACGGATTATGGGTTGTGTGGGCCCCTGGGTAAAACGTTCGCGAGGCCCCCCCCCACCACCACCACCTGCACCACCACCACAACCACCACAAGTCAAGGGCCCTTGGCAGCCAAACACCCTCCCTATAGGGTCAGGGGACCTTGTAGGCAGAGGATCAAAGAATGTAGGCCCTCTAAAATAGACAAACGAAAATACATTGCTGATAAGCGTTGCAAATTGTTTTGGGCTTGGGGCCCACGGGCCCCCTGCACCCCAAGGGCCCCTGGGCAGCGGCCCCGCTAACCCGGTTTGTAATCCGTCCCTGATTCAGTTAGATGTGAAAAAAGAAAAGCATAATTTAAAAATAATATTCTGAACTATCCTATTCTTATCCTATGATTTACCAGCAGATATCCTGCCTGCCAACCGATTCTCCTGCGCAAACTTCTGCATGAGATTTCTCCTTTTCTGCTGGCAGTTATCTGGCTGGTGTGCATTTTGTTTGGGTCCAAGCACGTCATCTCATGTACAATCGAGTACTTCAGAGGGCATTTATCCAAGGCCTTTTTGCACATTTTTGAGAGCACAATCTGGCAATTTTTTTTAATCTGAAGGACACCAAGGTCACTTCCACTGCCTTTGGCTCCTGACTGTCTCTGACAAAAAGATGGTTTGTCAAATTTCCAGAATCTTTCTGCACACTCAGCCCAAGGTTAACACTACCTCAGCTGTACATATCAAACCAGCTCAAACTCCATGTTATTCACATATTTTTTACTTCACAATTGTTTGATACATTTGTATGTAAAGATACCAGTGAATTCACAGAAGTCCCACCTTGATGACAGCCATTCCTATATCCACCTCCTTTGGACTGAGCCAGAGTTTTTGCCTGTACAACAGCTGTACATGTTGCTACACAACACTTAAACATTCTATTTCCTCAATGAACTATTTTTTTTGCAGCAAAAGCCATGAAGCAGCAATAAAATCTTTAAAATATGCTTACCAATAAATATGGTTCTCCCATTTAAACACATGTAAAGATAAACCATGGATATTTAAAAATCATGGGTTCGTTAATGAGTTTAAATGTTATTGAATGGCTTACCTTAAACTTCTCCAGTAAGTCTTCAGCGGTGGAGTGGCTCATGTACTGTGATCCCAGAACCAGGACTGCACTCGAGAGCCATTCTCATAATTCACCCAATACCTGACATGCACATCCAGTTGTTTTCTTTTGATGGTCCTGTTCATACTTACGTCAAACATGACAACGAAGCTCCCTTTTAATATATGGAGCGAGTCCAAATCGCGCAAGAAAAGCGGTTTTATCTTTACCACAAGTGACCCTGCGAGTCAGGGAACATCACCCTGGAGACGGTGTGAATGTCATCATTGGACGTATAGGAGTGATGTCGGCAAACCGTTTGCAAAGCCCATAGCACTTCTGCTTTCAGTGTGGGTTGAGGAGGATGTACTGAAGGCATTATTTGTCATGGGATCCGGAGACACTGCCAAAACGGGTGTAGGCCTATCTTTAGAGGTTGTACTTATCTCCACTGAATAAACATAAATCTGGGCTTATTCTATACTGAACAAAAATATAAACGCAACACTCTTGTTTCTGCTCCCATTTTTCATGAGATGGACTTAAAGACCTACAATTCATTCCAGATACACAATATTACCATTTCTCTCAAACATTTCTCACAAATCAGTCTAAATGTGTGATAGTGAGCACTTCTGCTTTGCTGAGATAATCCATCCCACCTCACAGGTGTGCCACATCAAGATGCTGATCTGACATCATGGGTAGTGCACAGGTGTACCTTATACTGCCCACAATAAAAGGCCACCCTGGAATGTGCAGTTTTTTGCTTTATTGGGGGTCTGGGGACTCAGAACCGGTCAGTATCTGGTGTGACCACCATTTGCCTCATGCAATGCAACACATCTTCTTCGCATAGAGTTTATCAGATTGTCAATTGTGGCCTGTGGAATGTTGG
Organism: Brienomyrus brachyistius; assembly: GCF_023856365.1. Taxonomy (NCBI): domain Eukaryota; kingdom Metazoa; phylum Chordata; class Actinopteri; order Osteoglossiformes; family Mormyridae; genus Brienomyrus; species Brienomyrus brachyistius. The sequence continues at coordinate 42,211 of NW_026042611.1, read as the reverse complement.
TCCACTCCTCTTCATTGGCTGTGCGAAGTTGTTGGATATTAGTGGGAACTGGTACACGCTGTCGTATACGCCGGTCAAGCACATCCCAAACAAGAGCAGCTGACCTGAGAAATAAGAAATAAGCTAAGCTGGAAACCTGGACCCTCCGACCAAGAATGCGTGAAGTACCCTCAGAAGGTCTACTAGAAGATGTACGTAGAAGACTACTACAGATCAGCTGATCTACACCACAGCAACAGTGATCCTTGAGCTGGAGCCGGACCGTCTTTGAAGACTCCGTAAATCTCCGTATAATAATATATATCTACGGGAACGAGAAAGGAGAAAGCAGAGAACAAGAACAAGATTTGTAAATGTAAGATTTGAAGGACCCCCGGCATGAAAAATAGAATAGTTCTCGTCATTAGTGAACATGTGTCTCGTCATTGTGTATCATGGACAGTAAGAGGGGGATCAATAGAGTGTTGTTATTATAACGTCTAAAAAGTCTGTCGATAAATCAATAAGAAAATAAATGAAGTCGTTTTCGCGAACACGCGAACAGGGGCCGGACCGACTGTAGGGGGCGTGGCCAGAGACAGCCATAGCTGTCAAGTCTCCCGTTTTGGCCGGGAAACTACCGTATTTTACTTCTCTTTCCCGCCGTCCTCCCGTATTAGTATTTTCCCGTAAATCTCCCTTATATTATATAGTTGCTGGATAGTGTAGTGGTAAGATCGCCGCCTTTCACACGGGATACCGGGGTTCGAATCCCGGTTGTGGCCAAAAATATATTTTATATATTTTATATATTTATATTTATATTTATATTATATTTTATATAATTTATATTATTTTATATTTCCTGTCTTAAAATGTAAGGGATACTGGAGCCTCCCGTTTTGGCCGGGAAACTACCGTATTTTACTTCTCTTTCCCGCCGTCCTCCCGTATTAGTATTTTCCCGTAAATCTCCCTTATATTATATAGTTGCTGGATAGTGTAGTGGTAAGATCGCCGCCTTTCACACGGGAAACCGGGGTTCGAATCCCGGTTGTGGCCAAAAATATATTTTATATATTTTATATATTTATATTTATATTTATATTATATTTTATATAATTTATATTATTTTATATTTCCTGTCTTAAAATGTAAGGGATACTGGAGCCTCCCGTTTTGGCCGGGAAACTACCGTATTTTACTTCTCTTTCCCGCCGTCCTCCCGTATTATTTTCCCGTAAATCTCCCTTATAATATATATATATATATATATTATATTATATAGTTGCTGGATAGTGTAGTGGTAAGATCGCCGCCTTTCACACGGGAGACCGGGGTTCGAATCCCGGTTGTGGCCAGAAACAACTGCTATCACAACTAGAGATTGATGAGGTACAACACGATTGCTACGACAAGGGGGAGCCAGGACGACAGGTCAGGGGGGAGATATCATCATCCCCACATTCCGAGATTGGGTACCAAGCCCCATATATATTAGTAGGCTGAATACAAGAGAGACTAGTAGGCTGAATACAAGAGCAGCTGACCTGAGAAATAAGAAATAAGCTAAGCTGGACCAAGAATGCGTGAAGTACCCTCAGAAGGTCTACTAGAAGATGTACGTAGAAGACTACTACAGATCAGCTGATCTACACCACAGCAACAGTGATCCTGGAGCCGGACCGTCTTTGAAGACTCCGTATAATAATATATATCTACGGGAACGAGAAAGATAAAAATAATAATAATAAAATAATTTAATAATAAGAGAAAAATAAGAGAATAGTTCTCGTCATTAGTTCTCGATAGAATAGTTCTCGAACATGTGTCTCTGTATCATGGACAGTAATCAATAGAGTGTTGTTATTATATAAAAGTCTGTCGATAAATCAATAAGAAAATAAATGAAGTCGTTTTCGCGAACACGCGAACAGGGGCCGGACCGACTGTAGGGGGCGTGGCCAGAGACAGCCATAGCTGTCAAGTCTCCCGTTTTGGCCGGGAAACTACCGTATTTTACTTCTCTTTCCCGCCGTCCTCCCGTATTAGTATTTTCCCGTAAATCTCCCTTATATTATATAGTTGCTGGATAGTGTAGTGGTAAGATCGCCGCCTTTCACACGGGAGACCGGGGTTCGAATCCCGGTTGTGGCCAAAAATATATTTTATATATTTTATATATTTATATTTATATTTATATTATATTTTATATAATTTATATTATTTTATATTTCCTGTCTTAAAATGTAAGGGATACTGGAGCCTCCCGTTTTGGCCGGGAAACTACCGTATTTTACTTCTCTTTCCCGCCGTCCTCCCGTATTAGTATTTTCCCGTAAATCTCCCTTATATTATATAGTTGCTGGATAGTGTAGTGGTAAGATCGCCGCCTTTCACACGGGAGACCGGGGTTCGAATCCCGGTTGTGGCCAAAAATATATTTTATATATTTTATATATTTATATTTATATTTAAAAGCCTGAGGCGACAGTGGCAAGGAAACTCCCTCTAGCAGGAAGAAACCTTGAGTGGAACCTAGACTCAGAAGGGGACCCCATCCTCCTCTGGGCGACCAAGGAGCATGAAACTGCATTTACATTGACATTCATTAGAGTTCATATAGTTATAAAGTCCCAGTTGGTTTCATGTAGTTATATCCAGGAGTCCAGGTGCGGGTTCACACGGTGTAGTCGGCTCGGTATCAGCTCGAAAAAGAGAAGATGGAGAAGAGTTATTGCCCTACACCTAACCGGCAGGACTAAAGCAACTATGACAGCCTGCCTAAAAGAGTGACCTGGAAGGAAGCACAGGCATGAGGGTTTACAGAGGTTTTGGCGTCAAGCCACCTCCCATCCACAGCTTAAGTGATCGGCGAGAGTGGCAGGACGACAGCACCAATCCCCCCTTTCCCCTTCAATCTCAAATAACTATGAACCTCCAGATTTCCCATTCACCTTAGAAAAGAAGATTTAACTATCCAAAAGACTGGCGAAAGAGGTACATCTTAAGCCTTGACTTAAAAGCAGAGATTGTGTCTGAGTTCCGAACACTAATAGGAAGTTTATTCCATAGCTGTGGTGCTTTATGAGCAAATGCTCTTCCCCCAAAGGTAATGTTCTTTATTCTGGGTACGGATAGAATACCTCCATCTCGTCATCTAAGTGTATGATTCGGAACGCAAATGAGGTCACTCACATACTGCGGTGCAAGACCATTTACAGCTTTATAGGTTAAGAGCAGTGTTTTGTAGTCAACACGAAATCTAACTGGCAGCCAGTGCAGTGAAGATAAAATTGGGGTAATATGATTATATGTTTTAGTTTAACTATTGCTAGTAGCGGTTCAATCAATGCTGGGAGCATCGCTGAATAATTTTGATGGAACAGGTTCTAGCATACAAGTAGATGAATTTGAAGATAAAATTAAGTACATCAGTTCTGACTGGTTAACCAATATTCAATATTCAAAATGTTCTGTTTAATTGAGCATATTTTTGGTCAAAAAGTTTCATAAAGTCGTCACTGGAAAATAACCAGTGGTCTGGTTATTAGTCAGCTTGGACACCATAGTAAATAGGAATCTAGGATTATTTTTGTTTATTTCAATTAGTTCTGATAGATACTAGATGATTTGGCGGCACTAAGAGCCTTTTTGTAGCTACCCATAGCCTCTTTCCATGCTAGTTCGAACACCACTAGTTTAGTATGATGCCACTTACATTCTGTAAGGACATAAAACTTATAGGTCCTGCAGGCCCCAACTCTGATCAGCCTGCATCAGTCTATTTCAGAGCTCCGCTGGCCCAGGCAAGACTGGACTCAACTCGTCAAACCACCCCTTTTAAGGAAGGCAAAGGCCTGCCGGCTCCTGAGAGACTGGATAGGAATAACTGGAGCAGCACAGAAAAAGCAAGACCTTTCACCCCCGGAGTGACCAGAGTTCCACAATCAATCCACAGCAACAACAGCTGTCAGCCTCCAGACACAGACACCTTTTCCACTATAAACAGGATAACTCAGCACACATAGATGTTAGGGACAAATACACGCATGTTTGGTCTCGTTTGAATAGGCATGAGACGAGGAGTATTATACTCTCAGATTTAAGGCAGTATAGCTTTTCCTAAGAGAAATACAGAAACTTCGGCTCAACCCACCAAACTGAGAGAGATTCTCTCATGGTAGAACAAGGGAATTACAACCACCCCCTAAAGTGATCTGATTGGCTGGGGACTTGAGAACCAAGGTCAGCAATGCCCCTAAAATTAACCATTGACCGAAATTAGTCAGTCTTCAGAAACATGCCATCACCTGGTCTGGATACTTAAGGAAGGGCTTCAGAAGTAGTCGGGGAGTCACTCTGTAATCAGAGCTCCCGCAGAGAACTGGGTGAAAGTCTATCTGTAGTCAGATACTTTCCACAGAACTTTGTTCACTCTCAGCTGAGGAATGTGAATACATGATATGAAGACAACTGGATCACAACTGGATCACGGGGGAATCATAAGCAGGGAAGAACACACAGGCAAACAGCAGCAGCAACATTAAAGGCAGGACTGAGAAGCACATTTATACAAGGCTAAGCAGGGAGCAAACTAGAGGCACCTGAAATGAGTAACACAAGGGCAGGAAGGAGAGGTAAAACAAACGCGGAACAGGCATGGCACGTTATACCACACTAGGGAGGAAACGGGAGGTTCAGGAGGGCAGGGTGTGGCAGGGATCCGTTTCAAAATTTAATTTTGGCTTGTACAAACCTTGGTAAAAGCTGCAAAAGATCGATCAACCACTTTCTGAGCTATTGTCTTAACAAACAAAGCATCTGTTGGGGTGGCGGTGTCTGGGGAATACCATGTGTAATACACCTTGTGAAGATTTATATGTAAAACAAAATATTTTTTGATTCTATCACACATATAGAAATTATCCATCCATCCATTTTCCAAACCGCTTATCCTATTGGGTCGCGGGGGGTCCGGAGCCTATCCCAGAATCAATGGGCACGAGGCAGGGAACAACCCAGGATGGGGGGCCAGCCCATCGCAGGGCACACTCACACACCATCCACTCACACACACACACACACACCTACGGGCAATTCAGCAACTCCAATTAGCCCCAGCATGTTTTTGGACTGTGGGGGGAAACCGGAGTACCCAGAGGAAACCCCACAACGACATGGGGAGAACATGCAAACTCCACACACATGTGACCCAGGCGGAGACACAAACCCGGGTCCCAGAGGTGTGAGGCGACAGTGCTAACCACTGCACCACCATGCCGCCCCTTATAGAAATTATTCTAGGTTTAAATAGTAATTTAGCTGAGTAACTAGGCTGAAATTCTAGATAGTTGCAATTTTAAGAATTATTACTATTATTCACAGCTTTTAAGCATGCAGTTGGATGACGGATGGATGGATATTCAGCCACCAGAAATGCCAATTGTTGTTAAGAGGATCAAAGTCTGCAAAGTAGTATGCAGGGTTTAAGGCCAGAACACAGCATACTCTCCGACAGAAAGCATAAAGTTCACTGGGGGAATTTCTGTGGCCACTGCCTGAACAGCATGTGTGGAGAATGTTTATGAGGGTCGAGCCATGCAGAGCTGCTGGCCCTGGCATGTAATGATGAATCACAAATCAGTTAAAAATCGGTGCAAATGCATGAAGATTTAAACCGGCTGATGTGGAAAATGAATCACTATTGTAGGAGTACTTCACAGTACTTTAACAGAAAAACTGGTGTAATATTACATTTGATTTCACAATGTGAGTTTGACGTCAGATGTCACTGCGTATCACGTCGACATCGTACGTCAGTTTTTGGTTTTGAGCGAACGCGAGATGATGAATGAATTTGAAACTGAGGACGGCACAGTGGTTAGTGCTGGCTTCGGTCCAGGGCCCTTTCTGTGTGGAGTTCGCATGCTCTCCCCGTTTTCGCCGGGGACTCCAGGTTCCTCCCACGGTCCAAAAGCATGCAGGATAGGTTGACTGGTGAGTCTAAATTGGCCCTGTAGTTGTGTGAGTGTGTGCGACCTGCGGTGTGTAGGTGACTGCCTGGGCTTGGTTCCTGTCTGCGCCCCTTGTTCCCGGGATAGGCTCCGGTCTCCCCCGCGATCTCAGTTGGGATTAAGTGGTTTCAGAAAATGGATGGATGGACGCACCGCCCGATCTTCAATTGGCGGTGTGGCAGCATATTAGCTTTCCGGTAATCACAAACGAGGAGGAAACAGCGAGAAAAGCACAGACAAGACATAAACTGCATGCAAACATTGTAATAGACTGATAACATACACAAACAGGTCCACTGGCACCACCGTGAGCTGAGTGAAGATTATTAAAAGGGCAAAGCACGCTAAAAAGCTGCACATGCAAACCTTAGCTTATTTATTTGATTTATTTTTTTTTATTTACTTATTTTGATTTGGGATTTTTTTCAACAGTATTTTATTCAAATTCAGTTGCACTGTTCACAACAGTGTCAACAGTTCAGAAAGATAAATATAAGAATATTTTTGAATATATTTGTCTGCAGCTCATTCTGCAAAAAATGAGAAAATTGTATCGTGAACTCAGAATCGTGAATCGTATCAAATGGTGAGTTGAATGTATCGTTACATCCCTAGTTCTTACAGTAGTACTATGGTATGGTGGAGCCACATGACAGGAAGGCAGTACATTGCGAAGTCTGTTAAGAACATCATTCGCACTGAACTGCCCTCCATTGACCAGCTGTACTTTAACTGCCACAGTAACAAGGTTCAGTCTATAATCCAGGACTCTGACCACCATCCACAAACACTGACTAGCAGATTCATGAACAGCTTCATTCGCCAAACAATTCAAACCTGCAGCTTTTGCATCCCCTGTAACAGTCATTTCCACGGCAGCTGCACTGTACAGCTGTTACTGCACTTTATCCACCACTGACCACGTATCATCCAGTTTTGTCCTGCTTTGTATCGCACTGTTTCTGCACCATGTTGTCTTGTACTCCCTTGTGTTGTTATGCACCATCTGTGTTGTTCTGAGCAGTGCCATGATGCAATATTACAAAAAGATCTTGAGGAAATGCAGAGTTCTGGAGGAGATTCTCACAGATCATGGCATGTGTTTATACTGAAGAAACTGTACAAATTGCTAGACATAAAACACAGGACTGGCAACTGTGGTACGTTTTAACACCTTGATAAAAAACTTAAAATCCATAGTAAGTAGGACAACCTCATAGAACCTTTACTAGTCATTGTTCAGAAGATTAACACGGATTAAAAACCATTACTATGAAAGCACGCTAATCAGTTAAGTTGATTATGTGGAGAGAGAGAAAAAAAACTGTCTTTGAAAAAGATCAACCATAGAACGAAGCTGCAGCATTGACACCCCCTAGTGGTGATTTGAAGATAGTTCTGTCTGTAGCAGCTAAGCAGTAGATTTGGCGTCAGGTGCCATGACAAACTCAGTGCTGCTCGGTTTGAACGGCAGAAGCACAAAAATAAAGGGGGCATCTACTGCACGCCCCCCACCCTTGAAAATGGTACAAATTATCATGCAACAGTTTTCTTAAGTAAGTCTTTTTGGGCGTCTGCAGAAACCTCCACGATGCGATTGCCCTGATTAAGAAGTGCGCAGCGGATACAATTTGGGATGCATCGTTCATCCGATTTATTAATATATAATTATTAGTATGTCTATATTATTTTAGAAACGTTACTTGACGAATATTTTTCATTGAGATTGATTCCCCGTTTAAAATTTTGGTGACACTTCATATTTTTTAAGAGAGACAGACAATTTGACGCATGCAATTTGCAGAAATATGTTGTGCCGCTATAAAGTACACAGGCAGCATGACAAACATAAGTACTCACTGAAGCCACGACATACGCCCGGCTGGCCCCAGCGGTACCCCTAAGAAGAAGGCTTTTTTCACAACCCACGACCATCACGAGGGCAAAAAAAACTGAATAGCCTAGAATTTAGTTAATTACAAGGCACATATTTATTGGAGCAAGAGCTCTAACATAAAACTACCTTGTAATTATAAAGTATTATGGCTGTGAACAATGTACAAACAGGCACAGAAAGTAAAATACTCCAAAAATGCAAAGAACCTAAATATTTTTGTTTCCACCGATTCACTCTTGATGTGTTAGGAGTCACAGTTCAGTAGCCTATTCTTCAGTATCTGCATTTAAGACCACCAACTGCTCTTTCTCCTCCTTCGCTCGTCGGCTCAGAGTATTGGACTTGGTAAGTAATGTTGCCCTTTTGGTTCCAGCAGCACTCTCTGCTTCCTCTGCCATGTGCTCAGCATCCTTTTGTAAACTCTCACATACACTTTCCAGTGAGACTCTCTTCCTCTTGAGTTCCTCAAGTTTTCTTTTTTGCTTTTCGCTCATCTTTCACCTTTGGTCAGAGGCGCTTTGGTTGCTCCCCCACACACTCTGACATGGTCGCATATAAGCCTCTGTGCAACAACTGTTTCCTCTGATAAGTTGCAGGTCTCCACCTCTATTCGTTCCACTTCGGCTTGCCCATAGGACAGCAGCAGCAAGTTCTTGCAGAACATCCAGAGGTCAGGATAAGGCCCACTAACTTTTTGATGTAAAAAGACATCAACTTTGGATGGTGCTGAAGGAATGAAGGATATAAAATCCAAGCCTTTTGCCTCATTGTGCAGGTGATTATCAGACTGCTGGGATATTGCATCACCTGTAATTACATTAATTACAGTAGATTAGATGCAGATCAACAATGTCAATACACAGAATCACATGTAGAATAGGAAAGTGATTTATAACCCAATTTTCCTATGATACCATAAATGTGCAATCATTTTAATTTAATCTTGAGATATCTCTAGGCTCATCAAAGAAAATATAACTGGGCTGATGCTTCTTTTCAAACACCAAGAGTCGGTCTTCTAAATACTGCTAAAATCTACGTGTTAACACTATTCAGTTCAGGGACGGATTATGGGTTGTGTGGGCCCCTGGGTAAAACGTTCGCGAGGCCCCCCCCCACCACCACCACCTGCACCACCACCACAACCACCACAAGTCAAGGGCCCTTGGCAGCCAAACACCCTCCCTATAGGGTCAGGGGACCTTGTAGGCAGAGGATCAAAGAATGTAGGCCCTCTAAAATAGACAAACGAAAATACATTGCTGATAAGCGTTGCAAATTGTTTTGGGCTTGGGGCCCACGGGCCCCCTGCACCCCAAGGGCCCCTGGGCAGCGGCCCCGCTAACCCGGTTTGTAATCCGTCCCTGATTCAGTTAGATGTGAAAAAAGAAAAGCATAATTTAAAAATAATATTCTGAACTATCCTATTCTTATCCTATGATTTACCAGCAGATATCCTGCCTGCCAACCGATTCTCCTGCGCAAACTTCTGCATGAGATTTCTCCTTTTCTGCTGGCAGTTATCTGGCTGGTGTGCATTTTGTTTGGGTCCAAGCACGTCATCTCATGTACAATCGAGTACTTCAGAGGGCATTTATCCAAGGCCTTTTTGCACATTTTTGAGAGCACAATCTGGCAATTTTTTTTAATCTGAAGGACACCAAGGTCACTTCCACTGCCTTTGGCTCCTGACTGTCTCTGACAAAAAGATGGTTTGTCAAATTTCCAGAATCTTTCTGCACACTCAGCCCAAGGTTAACACTACCTCAGCTGTACATATCAAACCAGCTCAAACTCCATGTTATTCACATATTTTTTACTTCACAATTGTTTGATACATTTGTATGTAAAGATACCAGTGAATTCACAGAAGTCCCACCTTGATGACAGCCATTCCTATATCCACCTCCTTTGGACTGAGCCAGAGTTTTTGCCTGTACAACAGCTGTACATGTTGCTACACAACACTTAAACATTCTATTTCCTCAATGAACTATTTTTTTTGCAGCAAAAGCCATGAAGCAGCAATAAAATCTTTAAAATATGCTTACCAATAAATATGGTTCTCCCATTTAAACACATGTAAAGATAAACCATGGATATTTAAAAATCATGGGTTCGTTAATGAGTTTAAATGTTATTGAATGGCTTACCTTAAACTTCTCCAGTAAGTCTTCAGCGGTGGAGTGGCTCATGTACTGTGATCCCAGAACCAGGACTGCACTCGAGAGCCATTCTCATAATTCACCCAATACCTGACATGCACATCCAGTTGTTTTCTTTTGATGGTCCTGTTCATACTTACGTCAAACATGACAACGAAGCTCCCTTTTAATATATGGAGCGAGTCCAAATCGCGCAAGAAAAGCGGTTTTATCTTTACCACAAGTGACCCTGCGAGTCAGGGAACATCACCCTGGAGACGGTGTGAATGTCATCATTGGACGTATAGGAGTGATGTCGGCAAACCGTTTGCAAAGCCCATAGCACTTCTGCTTTCAGTGTGGGTTGAGGAGGATGTACTGAAGGCATTATTTGTCATGGGATCCGGAGACACTGCCAAAACGGGTGTAGGCCTATCTTTAGAGGTTGTACTTATCTCCACTGAATAAACATAAATCTGGGCTTATTCTATACTGAACAAAAATATAAACGCAACACTCTTGTTTCTGCTCCCATTTTTCATGAGATGGACTTAAAGACCTACAATTCATTCCAGATACACAATATTACCATTTCTCTCAAACATTTCTCACAAATCAGTCTAAATGTGTGATAGTGAGCACTTCTGCTTTGCTGAGATAATCCATCCCACCTCACAGGTGTGCCACATCAAGATGCTGATCTGACATCATGGGTAGTGCACAGGTGTACCTTATACTGCCCACAATAAAAGGCCACCCTGGAATGTGCAGTTTTTTGCTTTATTGGGGGTCTGGGGACTCAGAACCGGTCAGTATCTGGTGTGACCACCATTTGCCTCATGCAATGCAACACATCTTCTTCGCATAGAGTTTATCAGATTGTCAATTGTGGCCTGTGGAATGTTGGTCCACTCCTCTTCAATGGCTGTGCGAAGTTGTTGGATATTAGTGGGAACTGGTACACGCTGTCGTATACGCCGGTCAAGCACATCCCAAACAAGAGCAGCTGACCTGAGAAATAAGAAATAAGCTAAGCTGGAAACCTGGACCCTCCGACCAAGAATGCGTGAAGTACCCTCAGAAGGTCTACTAGAAGATGTACGTAGAAGACTACTACAGATCAGCTGATCTACACCACAGCAACAGTGATCCTTGAGCTGGAGCCGGACCGTCTTTGAAGACTCCGTAAATCTCCGTATAATAATATATATCTACGGGAACGAGAAAGGAGAAAGCAGAGAACAAGAACAAGATTTGTAAATGTAAGATTTGAAGGACCCCCGGCATGAAAAATAGAATACTTCTCGTCATTAGTGAACATGTGTCTCGTCATTGTGTATCATGGACAGTAAGAGGGGGATCAATAGAGTGTTGTTATTATAACGTCTAAAAAGTCTGTCGATAAATCAATAAGAAAATAAATGAAGTCGTTTTCGCGAACACGCGAACAGGGGCCGGACCGACTGTAGGGGGCGTGGCCAGAGACAGCCATAGCTGTCAAGTCTCCCGTTTTGGCCGGGAAACTACCGTATTTTACTTCTCTTTCCCGCCGTCCTCCCGTATTAGTATTTTCCCGTAAATCTCCCTTATATTATATAGTTGCTGGATAGTGTAGTGGTAAGATCGCCGCCTTTCACACGGGAGACCGGGGTTCGAATCCCGGTTGTGGCCAAAAATATATTTTATATATTTTATATATTTATATTTATATTTATATTATATTTTATATAATTTATATTATTTTATATTTCCTGTCTTAAAATGTAAGGGATACTGGAGCCTCCCGTTTTGGCCGGGAAACTACCGTATTTTACTTCTCTTTCCCGCCGTCCTCCCGTATTAGTATTTTCCCGTAAATCTCCCTTATATTATATAGTTGCTGGATAGTGTAGTGGTAAGATCGCCGCCTTTCACACGGGAGACCGGGGTTCGAATCCCGGTTGTGGCCAAAAATATATTTTATATATTTTATATATTTATATTTATATTTAAAAGCCTGAGGCGACAGTGGCAAGGAAACTCCCTCTAGCAGGAAGAAACCTTGAGTGGAACCTAGACTCAGAAGGGGACCCCATCCTCCTCTGGGCGACCAAGGAGCATGAAACTGCATTTACATTGACATTCATTAGAGTTCATATAGTTATAAAGTCCCAGTTGGTTTCATGTAGTTATATCCAGGAGTCCAGGTGCGGGTTCACACGGTGTAGTCGGCTCGGTATCAGCTCGAAAAAGAGAAGATGGAGAAGAGTTATTGCCCTACACCTAACCGGCAGGACTAAAGCAACTATGACAGCCTGCCTAAAAGAGTGACCTGGAAGGAAGCACAGGCATGAGGGTTTACAGAGGTTTTGGCATCAAGCCACCTCCCATCCACAGCTTAAGTGATCGGCGAGAGTGGCAGGACGACAGCACCAATCCCCCCTTTCCCCTTCAATCTCAAATAACTATGAACCTCCAGATTTCCCATTCACCTTAGAAAAGAAGATTTAACTATCCAAAAGACTGGCGAAAGAGGTACATCTTAAGCCTTGACTTAAAAGCAGAGATTGTGTCTGAGTTCCGAACACTAATAGGAAGTTTATTCCATAGCTGTGGTGCTTTATGAGCAAATGCTCTTCCCCCAAAGGTAATGTTCTTTATTCTGGGTACGGATAGAATACCTCCATCTCGTCATCTAAGTGTATGATTCGGAACGCAAATGAGGTCACTCACATACTGCGGTGCAAGACCATTTACAGCTTTATAGGTTAAGAGCAGTGTTTTGTAGTCAACACGAAATCTAACTGGCAGCCAGTGCAGTGAAGATAAAATTGGGGTAATATGATTATATGTTTTAGTTTAACTATTGCTAGTAGCGGTTCAATCAATGCTGGGAGCATCGCTGAATAATTTTGATGGAACAGGTTCTAGCATACAAGTAGATGAATTTGAAGATAAAATTAAGTACATCAGTTCTGACTGGTTAACCAATATTCAATATTCAAAATGTTCTGTTTAATTGAGCATATTTTTGGTCAAAAAGTTTCATAAAGTCGTCACTGGAAAATAACCAGTGGTCTGGTTATTAGTCAGCTTGGACACCATAGTAAATAGGAATCTAGGATTATTTTTGTTTATTTCAATTAGTTCTGATAGATACTAGATGATTTGGCGGCACTAAGAGCCTTTTTGTAGCTACCCATAGCCTCTTTCCATGCTAGTTCGAACACCACTAGTTTAGTATGATGCCACTTACATTCTGTAAGGACATAAAACTTATAGGTCCTGCAGGCCCCAACTCTGATCAGCCTGCATCAGTCTATTTCAGAGCTCCGCTGGCCCAGGCAAGACTGGACTCAACTCGTCAAACCACCCCTTTTAAGGAAGGCAAAGGCCTGCCGGCTCCTGAGAGACTGGATAGGAATAACTGGAGCAGCACAGAAAAAGCAAGACCTTTCACCCCCGGAGTGACCAGAGTTCCACAATCAATCCACAGCAACAACAGCTGTCAGCCTCCAGACACAGACACCTTTTCCACTATAAACAGGATAACTCAGCACACATAGATGTTAGGGACAAATACACGCATGTTTGGTCTCGTTTGAATAGGCATGAGACGAGGAGTATTATACTCTCAGATTTAAGGCAGTATAGCTTTTCCTAAGAGAAATACAGAAACTTCGGCTCAACCCACCAAACTGAGAGAGATTCTCTCATGGTAGAACAAGGGAATTACAACCACCCCCTAAAGTGATCTGATTGGCTGGGGACTTGAGAACCAAGGTCAGCAATGCCCCTAAAATTAACCATTGACCGAAATTAGTCAGTCTTCAGAAACATGCCATCACCTGGTCTGGATACTTAAGGAAGGGCTTCAGAAGTAGTCGGGGAGTCACTCTGTAATCAGAGCTCCCGCAGAGAACTGGGTGAAAGTCTATCTGTAGTCAGATACTTTCCACAGAACTTTGTTCACTCTCAGCTGAGGAATGTGAATACATGATATGAAGACAACTGGATCACAACTGGATCACGGGGGAATCATAAGCAGGGAAGAACACACAGGCAAACAGCAGCAGCAACATTAAAGGCAGGACTGAGAAGCACATTTATACAAGGCTAAGCAGGGAGCAAACTAGAGGCACCTGAAATGAGTAACACAAGGGCAGGAAGGAGAGGTAAAACAAACGCGGAACAGGCATGGCACGTTATACCACACTAGGGAGGAAACGGGAGGTTCAGGAGGGCAGGGTGTGGCAGGGATCCGTTTCAAAATTTAATTTTGGCTTGTACAAACCTTGGTAAAAGCTGCAAAAGATCGATCAACCACTTTCTGAGCTATTGTCTTAACAAACAAAGCATCTGTTGGGGTGGCGGTGTCTGGGGAATACCATGTGTAATACACCTTGTGAAGATTTATATGTAAAACAAAATATTTTTTGATTCTATCACACATATAGAAATTATCCATCCATCCATTTTCCAAACCGCTTATCCTATTGGGTCGCGGGGGGTCCGGAGCCTATCCCAGAATCAATGGGCACGAGGCAGGGAACAACCCAGGATGGGGGGCCAGCCCATCGCAGGGCACACTCACACACCATCCACTCACACACACACACCTACGGGCAATTCAGCAACTCCAATTAGCCCCAGCATGTTTTTGGACTGTGGGGGGAAACCGGAGTACCCAGAGGAAACCCCACAACGACATGGGGAGAACATGCAAACTCCACACACATGTGACCCAGGCGGAGACACGAACCCGGGTCCCAGAGGTGTGAGGCGACAGTGCTAACCACTGCACCACCATGCCGCCCCTTATAGAAATTATTCTAGGTTTAAATAGTAATTTAGCTGAGTAACTAGGCTGAAATTCTAGATAGTTGCAATTTTAAGAATTATTACTATTATTCACAGCTTTTAAGCATGCAGTTGGATGACGGATGGATGGATATTCAGCCACCAGAAATGCCAATTGTTGTTAAGAGGATCAAAGTCTGCAAAGTAGTATGCAGGGTTTAAGGCCAGAACACAGCATACTCTCCGACAGAAAGCATAAAGTTCACTGGGGGAATTTCTGTGGCCACTGCCTGAACAGCATGTGTGGAGAATGTTTATGAGGGTCGAGCCATGCAGAGCTGCTGGCCCTGGCATGTAATGATGAATCACAAATCAGTTAAAAATCGGTGCAAATGCATGAAGATTTAAACCGGCTGATGTGGAAAATGAATCACTATTGTAGGAGTACTTCACAGTACTTTAACAGAAAAACTGGTGTAATATTACATTTGATTTCACAATGTGAGTTTGACGTCAGATGTCACTGCGTATCACGTCGACATCGTACGTCAGTTTTTGGTTTTGAGCGAACGCGAGATGATGAATGAATTTGAAACTGAGGACGGCACAGTGGTTAGTGCTGGCTTCGGTCCAGGGCCCTTTCTGTGTGGAGTTCGCATGCTCTCCCCGTTTTCGCCGGGGACTCCAGGTTCCTCCCACGGTCCAAAAGCATGCAGGATAGGTTGACTGGTGAGTCTAAATTGGCCCTGTAGTTGTGTGAGTGTGTGCGACCTGCGGTGTGTAGGTGACTGCCTGGGCTTGGTTCCTGTCTGCGCCCCTTGTTCCCGGGATAGGCTCCGGTCTCCCCCGCGATCTCAGTTGGGATTAAGTGGTTTCAGAAAATGGATGGATGGACGCACCGCCCGATCTTCAATTGGCGGTGTGGCAGCATATTAGCTTTCCGGTAATCACAAACGAGGAGGAAACAGCGAGAAAAGCACAGACAAGACATAAACTGCATGCAAACATTGTAATAGACTGATAACATACACAAACAGGTCCACTGGCACCACCGTGAGCTGAGTGAAGATTATTAAAAGGGCAAAGCACGCTAAAAAGCTGCACATGCAAACCTTAGCTTATTTATTTGATTTATTTTTTTTTATTTACTTATTTTGATTTGGGATTTTTTTCAACAGTATTTTATTCAAATTCAGTTGCACTGTTCACAACAGTGTCAACAGTTCAGAAAGATAAATATAAGAATATTTTTGAATATATTTGTCTGCAGCTCATTCTGCAAAAAATGAGAAAATTGTATCGTGAACTCAGAATCGTGAATCGTATCAAATGGTGAGTTGAATGTATCGTTACATCCCTAGTTCTTACAGTAGTACTATGGTATGGTGGAGCCACATGACAGGAAGGCAGTACATTGCGAAGTCTGTTAAGAACATCATTCGCACTGAACTGCCCTCCATTGACCAGCTGTACTTTAACTGCCACAGTAACAAGGTTCAGTCTATAATCCAGGACTCTGACCACCATCCACAAACACTGACTAGCAGATTCATGAACAGCTTCATTCGCCAAACAATTCAAACCTGCAGCTTTTGCATCCCCTGTAACAGTCATTTCCACGGCAGCTGCACTGTACAGCTGTTACTGCACTTTATCCACCACTGACCACGTATCATCCAGTTTTGTCCTGCTTTGTATCGCACTGTTTCTGCACCATGTTGTCTTGTACTCCCTTGTGTTGTTATGCACCATCTGTGTTGTTCTGAGCAGTGCCATGATGCAATATTACAAAAAGATCTTGAGGAAATGCAGAGTTCTGGAGGAGATTCTCACAGATCATGGCATGTGTTTATACTGAAGAAACTGTACAAATTGCTAGACATAAAACACAGGACTGGCAACTGTGGTACGTTTTAACACCTTGATAAAAAACTTAAAATCCATAGTAAGTAGGACAACCTCATAGAACCTTTACTAGTCATTGTTCAGAAGATTAACACGGATTAAAAACCATTACTATGAAAGCACGCTAATCAGTTAAGTTGATTATGTGGAGAGAGAGAAAAAAAACTGTCTTTGAAAAAGATCAACCATAGAACGAAGCTGCAGCATTGACACCCCCTAGTGGTGATTTGAAGATAGTTCTGTCTGTAGCAGCTAAGCAGTAGATTTGGCGTCAGGTGCCATGACAAACTCAGTGCTGCTCGGTTTGAACGGCAGAAGCACAAAAATAAAGGGGGCATCTACTGCACGCCCCCCACCCTTGAAAATGGTACAAATTATCATGCAACAGTTTTCTTAAGTAAGTCTTTTTGGGCGTCTGCAGAAACCTCCACGATGCGATTGCCCTGATTAAGAAGTGCGCAGCGGATACAATTTGGGATGCATCGTTCATCCGATTTATTAATATATAATTATTAGTATGTCTATATTATTTTAGAAACGTTACTTGACGAATATTTTTCATTGAGATTGATTCCCCGTTTAAAATTTTGGTGACACTTCATATTTTTTAAGAGAGACAGACAATTTGACGCATGCAATTTGCAGAAATATGTTGTGCCGCTATAAAGTACACAGGCAGCATGACAAACATAAGTACTCACTGAAGCCACGACATACGCCCGGCTGGCCCCAGCGGTACCCCTAAGAAGAAGGCTTTTTTCACAACCCACGACCATCACGAGGGCAAAAAAAACTGAATAGCCTAGAATTTAGTTAATTACAAGGCACATATTTATTGGAGCAAGAGCTCTAACATAAAACTACCTTGTAATTATAAAGTATTATGGCTGTGAACAATGTACAAACAGGCACAGAAAGTAAAATACTCCAAAAATGCAAAGAACCTAAATATTTTTGTTTCCACCGATTCACTCTTGATGTGTTAGGAGTCACAGTTCAGTAGCCTATTCTTCAGTATCTGCATTTAAGACCACCAACTGCTCTTTCTCCTCCTTCGCTCGTCGGCTCAGAGTATTGGACTTGGTAAGTAATGTTGCCCTTTTGGTTCCAGCAGCACTCTCTGCTTCCTCTGCCATGTGCTCAGCATCCTTTTGTAAACTCTCACATACACTTTCCAGTGAGACTCTCTTCCTCTTGAGTTCCTCAAGTTTTCTTTTTTGCTTTTCGCTCATCTTTCACCTTTGGTCAGAGGCGCTTTGGTTGCTCCCCCACACACTCTGACATGGTCGCATATAAGCCTCTGTGCAACAACTGTTTCCTCTGATAAGTTGCAGGTCTCCACCTCTATTCGTTCCACTTCGGCTTGCCCATAGGACAGCAGCAGCAAGTTCTTGCAGAACATCCAGAGGTCAGGATAAGGCCCACTAACTTTTTGATGTAAAAAGACATCAACTTTGGATGGTGCTGAAGGAATGAAGGATATAAAATCCAAGCCTTTTGCCTCATTGTGCAGGTGATTATCAGACTGCTGGGATATTGCATCACCTGTAATTACATTAATTACAGTAGATTAGATGCAGATCAACAATGTCAATACACAGAATCACATGTAGAATAGGAAAGTGATTTATAACCCAATTTTCCTATGATACCATAAATGTGCAATCATTTTAATTTAATCTTGAGATATCTCTAGGCTCATCAAAGAAAATATAACTGGGCTGATGCTTCTTTTCAAACACCAAGAGTCGGTCTTCTAAATACTGCTAAAATCTACGTGTTAACACTATTCAGTTCAGGGACGGATTATGGGTTGTGTGGGCCCCTGGGTAAAACGTTCGCGAGGCCCCCCCCCACCACCACCACCTGCACCACCACCACAACCACCACAAGTCAAGGGCCCTTGGCAGCCAAACACCCTCCCTATAGGGTCAGGGGACCTTGTAGGCAGAGGATCAAAGAATGTAGGCCCTCTAAAATAGACAAACGAAAATACATTGCTGATAAGCGTTGCAAATTGTTTTGGGCTTGGGGCCCACGGGCCCCCTGCACCCCAAGGGCCCCTGGGCAGCGGCCCCGCTAACCCGGTTTGTAATCCGTCCCTGATTCAGTTAGATGTGAAAAAAGAAAAGCATAATTTAAAAATAATATTCTGAACTATCCTATTCTTATCCTATGATTTACCAGCAGATATCCTGCCTGCCAACCGATTCTCCTGCGCAAACTTCTGCATGAGATTTCTCCTTTTCTGCTGGCAGTTATCTGGCTGGTGTGCATTTTGTTTGGGTCCAAGCACGTCATCTCATGTACAATCGAGTACTTCAGAGGGCATTTATCCAAGGCCTTTTTGCACATTTTTGAGAGCACAATCTGGCAATTTTTTTTAATCTGAAGGACACCAAGGTCACTTCCACTGCCTTTGGCTCCTGACTGTCTCTGACAAAAAGATGGTTTGTCAAATTTCCAGAATCTTTCTGCACACTCAGCCCAAGGTTAACACTACCTCAGCTGTACATATCAAACCAGCTCAAACTCCATGTTATTCACATATTTTTTACTTCACAATTGTTTGATACATTTGTATGTAAAGATACCAGTGAATTCACAGAAGTCCCACCTTGATGACAGCCATTCCTATATCCACCTCCTTTGGACTGAGCCAGAGTTTTTGCCTGTACAACAGCTGTACATGTTGCTACACAACACTTAAACATTCTATTTCCTCAATGAACTATTTTTTTTGCAGCAAAAGCCATGAAGCAGCAATAAAATCTTTAAAATATGCTTACCAATAAATATGGTTCTCCCATTTAAACACATGTAAAGATAAACCATGGATATTTAAAAATCATGGGTTCGTTAATGAGTTTAAATGTTATTGAATGGCTTACCTTAAACTTCTCCAGTAAGTCTTCAGCGGTGGAGTGGCTCATGTACTGTGATCCCAGAACCAGGACTGCACTCGAGAGCCATTCTCATAATTCACCCAATACCTGACATGCACATCCAGTTGTTTTCTTTTGATGGTCCTGTTCATACTTACGTCAAACATGACAACGAAGCTCCCTTTTAATATATGGAGCGAGTCCAAATCGCGCAAGAAAAGCGGTTTTATCTTTACCACAAGTGACCCTGCGAGTCAGGGAACATCACCCTGGAGACGGTGTGAATGTCATCATTGGACGTATAGGAGTGATGTCGGCAAACCGTTTGCAAAGCCCATAGCACTTCTGCTTTCAGTGTGGGTTGAGGAGGATGTACTGAAGGCATTATTTGTCATGGGATCCGGAGACACTGCCAAAACGGGTGTAGGCCTATCTTTAGAGGTTGTACTTATCTCCACTGAATAAACATAAATCTGGGCTTATTCTATACTGAACAAAAATATAAACGCAACACTCTTGTTTCTGCTCCCATTTTTCATGAGATGGACTTAAAGACCTACAATTCATTCCAGATACACAATATTACCATTTCTCTCAAACATTTCTCACAAATCAGTCTAAATGTGTGATAGTGAGCACTTCTGCTTTGCTGAGATAATCCATCCCACCTCACAGGTGTGCCACATCAAGATGCTGATCTGACATCATGGGTAGTGCACAGGTGTACCTTATACTGCCCACAATAAAAGGCCACCCTGGAATGTGCAGTTTTTTGCTTTATTGGGGGTCTGGGGACTCAGAACCGGTCAGTATCTGGTGTGACCACCATTTGCCTCATGCAATGCAACACATCTTCTTCGCATAGAGTTTATCAGATTGTCAATTGTGGCCTGTGGAATGTTGGTCCACTCCTCTTCAATGGCTGTGCGAAGTTGTTGGATATTAGTGGGAACTGGTACACGCTGTCGTATACGCCGGTCAAGCACATCCCAAACAAGAGCAGCTGACCTGAGAAATAAGAAATAAGCTAAGCTGGAAACCTGGACCCTCCGACCAAGAATGCGTGAAGTACCCTCAGAAGGTCTACTAGAAGATGTACGTAGAAGACTACTACAGATCAGCTGATCTACACCACAGCAACAGTGATCCTTGAGCTGGAGCCGGACCGTCTTTGAAGACTCCGTAAATCTCCGTATAATAATATATATCTACGGGAACGAGAAAGGAGAAAGCAGAGAACAAGAACAAGATTTGTAAATGTAAGATTTGAAGGACCCCCGGCATGAAAAATAGAATAGTTCTCGTCATTAGTGAACATGTGTCTCGTCATTGTGTATCATGGACAGTAAGAGGGGGATCAATAGAGTGTTGTTATTATAACGTCTAAAAAGTCTGTCGATAAATCAATAAGAAAATAAATGAAGTCGTTTTCGCGAACACGCGAACAGGGGCCGGACCGACTGTAGGGGGCGTGGCCAGAGACAGCCATAGCTGTCAAGTCTCCCGTTTTGGCCGGGAAACTACCGTATTTTACTTCTCTTTCCCGCCGTCCTCCCGTATTAGTATTTTCCCGTAAATCTCCCTTATATTATATAGTTGCTGGATAGTGTAGTGGTAAGATCGCCGCCTTTCACACGGGAGACCGGGGTTCGAATCCCGGTTGTGGCCAAAAATATATTTTATATATTTTATATATTTATATTTATATTTATATTATATTTTATATAATTTATATTATTTTATATTTCCTGTCTTAAAATGTAAGGGATACTGGAGCCTCCCGTTTTGGCCGGGAAACTACCGTATTTTACTTCTCTTTCCCGCCGTCCTCCCGTATTAGTATTTTCCCGTAAATCTCCCTTATATTATATAGTTGCTGGATAGTGTAGTGGTAAGATCGCCGCCTTTCACACGGGAGACCGGGGTTCGAATCCCGGTTGTGGCCAAAAATATATTTTATATATTTTATATATTTATATTTATATTTATATTATATTTTATATAATTTATATTATTTTATATTTCCTGTCTTAAAATGTAAGGGATACTGGAGCCTCCCGTTTTGGCCGGGAAACTACCGTATTTTACTTCTCTTTCCCGCCGTCCTCCCGTATTATTTTCCCGTAAATCTCCCTTATAATATATATATATATATATTATATTATATAGTTGCTGGATAGTGTAGTGGTAAGATCGCCGCCTTTCACACGGGAGACCGGGGTTCGAATCCCGGTTGTGGCCAGAAACAACTGCTATCACAACTAGAGATTGATGAGGTACAACACGATTGCTACGACAAGGGGGAGCCAGGACGACAGGTCAGGGGGGAGATATCATCATCCCCACATTCCGAGATTGGGTACCAAGCCCCATATATATTAGTAGGCTGAATACAAGAGCAGCTGACCTGAGAAATAAGAAATAAGCTAAGCTGGACCGTGAAGTACCCTCAGAAGGTCTACTAGAAGATGTACGTAGAAGACTACTACAGATCAGCTGATCTACACCACAGCAACAGTGATCCTGGAGCCGGACCGTCTTTGAAGACTCCGTAAATCTCCGTATAATAATATATATCTACGGGAACGAGAAAGATAAAAATAATAATAATAAAATAATTTAATAATAAGAGAAAAATAAGAGAATAGTTCTCGTCATTAGTTCTCGATAGAATAGTTCTCGAACATGTGTCTCTGTATCATGGACAGTAATCAATAGAGTGTTGTTATTATATAAAAGTCTGTCGATAAATCAATAAGAAAATAAATGAAGTCGTTTTCGCGAACACGCGAACAGGGGCCGGACCGACTGTAGGGGGCGTGGCCAGAGACAGCCATAGCTGTCAAGTCTCCCGTTTTGGCCGGGAAACTACCGTATTTTACTTCTCTTTCCCGCCGTCCTCCCGTATTAGTATTTTCCCGTAAATCTCCCTTATATTATATAGTTGCTGGATAGTGTAGTGGTAAGATCGCCGCCTTTCACACGGGAGACCGGGGTTCGAATCCCGGTTGTGGCCAAAAATATATTTTATATATTTTATATATTTATATTTATATTTATATTATATTTTATATAATTTATATTATTTTATATTTCCTGTCTTAAAATGTAAGGGATACTGGAGCCTCCCGTTTTGGCCGGGAAACTACCGTATTTTACTTCTCTTTCCCGCCGTCCTCCCGTATTAGTATTTTCCCGTAAATCTCCCTTATATTATATAGTTGCTGGATAGTGTAGTGGTAAGATCGCCGCCTTTCACACGGGAGACCGGGGTTCGAATCCCGGTTGTGGCCAAAAATATATTTTATATATTTTATATATTTATATTTATATTTATATTATATTTTATATAATTTATATTATTTTATATTTCCTGTCTTAAAATGTAAGGGATACTGGAGCCTCCCGTTTTGGCCGGGAAACTACCGTATTTTACTTCTCTTTCCCGCCGTCCTCCCGTATTATTTTCCCGTAAATCTCCCTTATAATATATATATATATATATTATATTATATAGTTGCTGGATAGTGTAGTGGTAAGATCGCCGCCTTTCACACGGGAGACCGGGGTTCGAATCCCGGTTGTGGCCAGAAACAACTGCTATCACAACTAGAGATTGATGAGGTACAACACGATTGCTACGACAAGGGGGAGCCAGGACGACAGGTCAGGGGGGAGATATCATCATCCCCACATTCCGAGATTGGGTACCAAGCCCCATATATATTAGTAGGCTGAATACAAGAGAGACTAGTAGGCTGAATACAAGAGCAGCTGACCTGAGAAATAAGAAATAAGCTAAGCTGGACCAAGAATGCGTGAAGTACCCTCAGAAGGTCTACTAGAAGATGTACGTAGAAGACTACTACAGATCAGCTGATCTACACCACAGCAACAGTGATCCTGGAGCCGGACCGTCTTTGAAGACTCCGTAAATCTCCGTATAATAATATATATCTACGGGAACGAGAAAGATAAAAATAATAATAATAAAATAATTTAATAATAAGAGAAAAATAAGAGAATAGTTCTCGTCATTAGTTCTCGATAGAATAGTTCTCGAACATGTGTCTCTGTATCATGGACAGTAATCAATAGAGTGTTGTTATTATATAAAAGTCTGTCGATAAATCAATAAGAAAATAAATGAAGTCGTTTTCGCGAACACGCGAACAGGGGCCGGACCGACTGTAGGGGGCGTGGCCAGAGACAGCCATAGCTGTCAAGTCTCCCGTTTTGGCCGGGAAACTACCGTATTTTACTTCTCTTTCCCGCCGTCCTCCCGTATTAGTATTTTCCCGTAAATCTCCCTTATATTATATAGTTGCTGGATAGTGTAGTGGTAAGATCGCCGCCTTTCACACGGGAGACCGGGGTTCGAATCCCGGTTGTGGCCAAAAATATATTTTATATATTTTATATATTTATATTTATATTTATATTATATTTTATATAATTTATATTATTTTATATTTCCTGTCTTAAAATGTAAGGGATACTGGAGCCTCCCGTTTTGGCCGGGAAACTACCGTATTTTACTTCTCTTTCCCGCCGTCCTCCCGTATTAGTATTTTCCCGTAAATCTCCCTTATATTATATAGTTGCTGGATAGTGTAGTGGTAAGATCGCCGCCTTTCACACGGGAGACCGGGGTTCGAATCCCGGTTGTGGCCAAAAATATATTTTATATATTTTATATATTTATATTTATATTTATATTATATTTTATATAATTTATATTATTTTATATTTCCTGTCTTAAAATGTAAGGGATACTGGAGCCTCCCGTTTTGGCCGGGAAA
This sequence comes from Brienomyrus brachyistius, assembly GCF_023856365.1. Taxonomy (NCBI): domain Eukaryota; kingdom Metazoa; phylum Chordata; class Actinopteri; order Osteoglossiformes; family Mormyridae; genus Brienomyrus; species Brienomyrus brachyistius. Next base: position 17,803 of record NW_026042611.1, on the reverse strand, counting down.
CTACCGTATTTTACTTCTCTTTCCCGCCGTCCTCCCGTATTATTTTCCCGTAAATCTCCCTTATAATATATATATATATATATTATATTATATAGTTGCTGGATAGTGTAGTGGTAAGATCGCCGCCTTTCACACGGGAGACCGGGGTTCGAATCCCGGTTGTGGCCAGAAACAACTGCTATCACAACTAGAGATTGATGAGGTACAACACGATTGCTACGACAAGGGGGAGCCAGGACGACAGGTCAGGGGGGAGATATCATCATCCCCACATTCCGAGATTGGGTACCAAGCCCCATATATATTAGTAGGCTGAATACAAGAGAGACTAGTAGGCTGAATACAAGAGCAGCTGACCTGAGAAATAAGAAATAAGCTAAGCTGGACCAAGAATGCGTGAAGTACCCTCAGAAGGTCTACTAGAAGATGTACGTAGAAGACTACTACAGATCAGCTGATCTACACCACAGCAACAGTGATCCTGCAGCCGGACCGTCTTTGAAGACTCCGTAAATGGCGACCAAGGAGCATGAAACTGCATTTACATTGACATTCATTAGAGTTCATATAGTTATAAAGTCCCAGTTGGTTTCATGTAGTTATATCCAGGAGTCCAGGTGCGGGTTCACACGGTGTAGTCGGCTCGGTATCAGCTCGAAAAAGAGAAGATGGAGAAGAGTTATTGCCCTACACCTAACCGGCAGGACTAAAGCAACTATGACAGCCTGCCTAAAAGAGTGACCTGGAAGGAAGCACAGGCATGAGGGTTTACAGAGGTTTTGGCGTCAAGCCACCTCCCATCCACAGCTTAAGTGATCGGCGAGAGTGGCAGGACGACAGCACCAATCCCCCCTTTCCCCTTCAATCTCAAATAACTATGAACCTCCAGATTTCCCATTCACCTTAGAAAAGAAGATTTAACTATCCAAAAGACTGGCGAAAGAGGTACATCTTAAGCCTTGACTTAAAAGCAGAGATTGTGTCTGAGTTCCGAACACTAATAGGAAGTTTATTCCATAGCTGTGGTGCTTTATGAGCAAATGCTCTTCCCCCAAAGGTAATGTTCTTTATTCTGGGTACGGATAGAATACCTCCATCTCGTCATCTAAGTGTATGATTCGGAACGCAAATGAGGTCACTCACATACTGCGGTGCAAGACCATTTACAGCTTTATAGGTTAAGAGCAGTGTTTTGTAGTCAACACGAAATCTAACTGGCAGCCAGTGCAGTGAAGATAAAATTGGGGTAATATGATTATATGTTTTAGTTTAACTATTGCTAGTAGCGGTTCAATCAATGCTGGGAGCATCGCTGAATAATTTTGATGGAACAGGTTCTAGCATACAAGTAGATGAATTTGAAGATAAAATTAAGTACATCAGTTCTGACTGGTTAACCAATATTCAATATTCAAAATGTTCTGTTTAATTGAGCATATTTTTGGTCAAAAAGTTTCATAAAGTCGTCACTGGAAAATAACCAGTGGTCTGGTTATTAGTCAGCTTGGACACCATAGTAAATAGGAATCTAGGATTATTTTTGTTTATTTCAATTAGTTCTGATAGATACTAGATGATTTGGCGGCACTAAGAGCCTTTTTGTAGCTACCCATAGCCTCTTTCCATGCTAGTTCGAACACCACTAGTTTAGTATGATGCCACTTACATTCTGTAAGGACATAAAACTTATAGGTCCTGCAGGCCCCAACTCTGATCAGCCTGCATCAGTCTATTTCAGAGCTCCGCTGGCCCAGGCAAGACTGGACTCAACTCGTCAAACCACCCCTTTTAAGGAAGGCAAAGGCCTGCCGGCTCCTGAGAGACTGGATAGGAATAACTGGAGCAGCACAGAAAAAGCAAGACCTTTCACCCCCGGAGTGACCAGAGTTCCACAATCAATCCACAGCAACAACAGCTGTCAGCCTCCAGACACAGACACCTTTTCCACTATAAACAGGATAACTCAGCACACATAGATGTTAGGGACAAATACACGCATGTTTGGTCTCGTTTGAATAGGCATGAGACGAGGAGTATTATACTCTCAGATTTAAGGCAGTATAGCTTTTCCTAAGAGAAATACAGAAACTTCGGCTCAACCCACCAAACTGAGAGAGATTCTCTCATGGTAGAACAAGGGAATTACAACCACCCCCTAAAGTGATCTGATTGGCTGGGGACTTGAGAACCAAGGTCAGCAATGCCCCTAAAATTAACCATTGACCGAAATTAGTCAGTCTTCAGAAACATGCCATCACCTGGTCTGGATACTTAAGGAAGGGCTTCAGAAGTAGTCGGGGAGTCACTCTGTAATCAGAGCTCCCGCAGAGAACTGGGTGAAAGTCTATCTGTAGTCAGATACTTTCCACAGAACTTTGTTCACTCTCAGCTGAGGAATGTGAATACATGATATGAAGACAACTGGATCACAACTGGATCACGGGGGAATCATAAGCAGGGAAGAACACACAGGCAAACAGCAGCAGCAACATTAAAGGCAGGACTGAGAAGCACATTTATACAAGGCTAAGCAGGGAGCAAACTAGAGGCACCTGAAATGAGTAACACAAGGGCAGGAAGGAGAGGTAAAACAAACGCGGAACAGGCATGGCACGTTATACCACACTAGGGAGGAAACGGGAGGTTCAGGAGGGCAGGGTGTGGCAGGGATCCGTTTCAAAATTTAATTTTGGCTTGTACAAACCTTGGTAAAAGCTGCAAAAGATCGATCAACCACTTTCTGAGCTATTGTCTTAACAAACAAAGCATCTGTTGGGGTGGCGGTGTCTGGGGAATACCATGTGTAATACACCTTGTGAAGATTTATATGTAAAACAAAATATTTTTTGATTCTATCACACATATAGAAATTATCCATCCATCCATTTTCCAAACCGCTTATCCTATTGGGTCGCGGGGGGTCCGGAGCCTATCCCAGAATCAATGGGCACGAGGCAGGGAACAACCCAGGATGGGGGGCCAGCCCATCGCAGGGCACACTCACACACCATCCACTCACACACACACACCTACGGGCAATTCAGCAACTCCAATTAGCCCCAGCATGTTTTTGGACTGTGGGGGGAAACCGGAGTACCCAGAGGAAACCCCACAACGACATGGGGAGAACATGCAAACTCCACACACATGTGACCCAGGCGGAGACACGAACCCGGGTCCCAGAGGTGTGAGGCGACAGTGCTAACCACTGCACCACCATGCCGCCCCTTATAGAAATTATTCTAGGTTTAAATAGTAATTTAGCTGAGTAACTAGGCTGAAATTCTAGATAGTTGCAATTTTAAGAATTATTACTATTATTCACAGCTTTTAAGCATGCAGTTGGATGACGGATGGATGGATATTCAGCCACCAGAAATGCCAATTGTTGTTAAGAGGATCAAAGTCTGCAAAGTAGTATGCAGGGTTTAAGGCCAGAACACAGCATACTCTCCGACAGAAAGCATAAAGTTCACTGGGGGAATTTCTGTGGCCACTGCCTGAACAGCATGTGTGGAGAATGTTTATGAGGGTCGAGCCATGCAGAGCTGCTGGCCCTGGCATGTAATGATGAATCACAAATCAGTTAAAAATCGGTGCAAATGCATGAAGATTTAAACCGGCTGATGTGGAAAATGAATCACTATTGTAGGAGTACTTCACAGTACTTTAACAGAAAAACTGGTGTAATATTACATTTGATTTCACAATGTGAGTTTGACGTCAGATGTCACTGCGTATCACGTCGACATCGTACGTCAGTTTTTGGTTTTGAGCGAACGCGAGATGATGAATGAATTTGAAACTGAGGACGGCACAGTGGTTAGTGCTGGCTTCGGTCCAGGGCCCTTTCTGTGTGGAGTTCGCATGCTCTCCCCGTTTTCGCCGGGGACTCCAGGTTCCTCCCACGGTCCAAAAGCATGCAGGATAGGTTGACTGGTGAGTCTAAATTGGCCCTGTAGTTGTGTGAGTGTGTGCGACCTGCGGTGTGTAGGTGACTGCCTGGGCTTGGTTCCTGTCTGCGCCCCTTGTTCCCGGGATAGGCTCCGGTCTCCCCCGCGATCTCAGTTGGGATTAAGTGGTTTCAGAAAATGGATGGATGGACGCACCGCCCGATCTTCAATTGGCGGTGTGGCAGCATATTAGCTTTCCGGTAATCACAAACGAGGAGGAAACAGCGAGAAAAGCACAGACAAGACATAAACTGCATGCAAACATTGTAATAGACTGATAACATACACAAACAGGTCCACTGGCACCACCGTGAGCTGAGTGAAGATTATTAAAAGGGCAAAGCACGCTAAAAAGCTGCACATGCAAACCTTAGCTTATTTATTTGATTTATTTTTTTTTATTTACTTATTTTGATTTGGGATTTTTTTCAACAGTATTTTATTCAAATTCAGTTGCACTGTTCACAACAGTGTCAACAGTTCAGAAAGATAAATATAAGAATATTTTTGAATATATTTGTCTGCAGCTCATTCTGCAAAAAATGAGAAAATTGTATCGTGAACTCAGAATCGTGAATCGTATCAAATGGTGAGTTGAATGTATCGTTACATCCCTAGTTCTTACAGTAGTACTATGGTATGGTGGAGCCACATGACAGGAAGGCAGTACATTGCGAAGTCTGTTAAGAACATCATTCGCACTGAACTGCCCTCCATTGACCAGCTGTACTTTAACTGCCACAGTAACAAGGTTCAGTCTATAATCCAGGACTCTGACCACCATCCACAAACACTGACTAGCAGATTCATGAACAGCTTCATTCGCCAAACAATTCAAACCTGCAGCTTTTGCATCCCCTGTAACAGTCATTTCCACGGCAGCTGCACTGTACAGCTGTTACTGCACTTTATCCACCACTGACCACGTATCATCCAGTTTTGTCCTGCTTTGTATCGCACTGTTTCTGCACCATGTTGTCTTGTACTCCCTTGTGTTGTTATGCACCATCTGTGTTGTTCTGAGCAGTGCCATGATGCAATATTACAAAAAGATCTTGAGGAAATGCAGAGTTCTGGAGGAGATTCTCACAGATCATGGCATGTGTTTATACTGAAGAAACTGTACAAATTGCTAGACATAAAACACAGGACTGGCAACTGTGGTACGTTTTAACACCTTGATAAAAAACTTAAAATCCATAGTAAGTAGGACAACCTCATAGAACCTTTACTAGTCATTGTTCAGAAGATTAACACGGATTAAAAACCATTACTATGAAAGCACGCTAATCAGTTAAGTTGATTATGTGGAGAGAGAGAAAAAAAACTGTCTTTGAAAAAGATCAACCATAGAACGAAGCTGCAGCATTGACACCCCCTAGTGGTGATTTGAAGATAGTTCTGTCTGTAGCAGCTAAGCAGTAGATTTGGCGTCAGGTGCCATGACAAACTCAGTGCTGCTCGGTTTGAACGGCAGAAGCACAAAAATAAAGGGGGCATCTACTGCACGCCCCCCACCCTTGAAAATGGTACAAATTATCATGCAACAGTTTTCTTAAGTAAGTCTTTTTGGGCGTCTGCAGAAACCTCCACGATGCGATTGCCCTGATTAAGAAGTGCGCAGCGGATACAATTTGGGATGCATCGTTCATCCGATTTATTAATATATAATTATTAGTATGTCTATATTATTTTAGAAACGTTACTTGACGAATATTTTTCATTGAGATTGATTCCCCGTTTAAAATTTTGGTGACACTTCATATTTTTTAAGAGAGACAGACAATTTGACGCATGCAATTTGCAGAAATATGTTGTGCCGCTATAAAGTACACAGGCAGCATGACAAACATAAGTACTCACTGAAGCCACGACATACGCCCGGCTGGCCCCAGCGGTACCCCTAAGAAGAAGGCTTTTTTCACAACCCACGACCATCACGAGGGCAAAAAAAACTGAATAGCCTAGAATTTAGTTAATTACAAGGCACATATTTATTGGAGCAAGAGCTCTAACATAAAACTACCTTGTAATTATAAAGTATTATGGCTGTGAACAATGTACAAACAGGCACAGAAAGTAAAATACTCCAAAAATGCAAAGAACCTAAATATTTTTGTTTCCACCGATTCACTCTTGATGTGTTAGGAGTCACAGTTCAGTAGCCTATTCTTCAGTATCTGCATTTAAGACCACCAACTGCTCTTTCTCCTCCTTCGCTCGTCGGCTCAGAGTATTGGACTTGGTAAGTAATGTTGCCCTTTTGGTTCCAGCAGCACTCTCTGCTTCCTCTGCCATGTGCTCAGCATCCTTTTGTAAACTCTCACATACACTTTCCAGTGAGACTCTCTTCCTCTTGAGTTCCTCAAGTTTTCTTTTTTGCTTTTCGCTCATCTTTCACCTTTGGTCAGAGGCGCTTTGGTTGCTCCCCCACACACTCTGACATGGTCGCATATAAGCCTCTGTGCAACAACTGTTTCCTCTGATAAGTTGCAGGTCTCCACCTCTATTCGTTCCACTTCGGCTTGCCCATAGGACAGCAGCAGCAAGTTCTTGCAGAACATCCAGAGGTCAGGATAAGGCCCACTAACTTTTTGATGTAAAAAGACATCAACTTTGGATGGTGCTGAAGGAATGAAGGATATAAAATCCAAGCCTTTTGCCTCATTGTGCAGGTGATTATCAGACTGCTGGGATATTGCATCACCTGTAATTACATTAATTACAGTAGATTAGATGCAGATCAACAATGTCAATACACAGAATCACATGTAGAATAGGAAAGTGATTTATAACCCAATTTTCCTATGATACCATAAATGTGCAATCATTTTAATTTAATCTTGAGATATCTCTAGGCTCATCAAAGAAAATATAACTGGGCTGATGCTTCTTTTCAAACACCAAGAGTCGGTCTTCTAAATACTGCTAAAATCTACGTGTTAACACTATTCAGTTCAGGGACGGATTATGGGTTGTGTGGGCCCCTGGGTAAAACGTTCGCGAGGCCCCCCCCCACCACCACCACCTGCACCACCACCACAACCACCACAAGTCAAGGGCCCTTGGCAGCCAAACACCCTCCCTATAGGGTCAGGGGACCTTGTAGGCAGAGGATCAAAGAATGTAGGCCCTCTAAAATAGACAAACGAAAATACATTGCTGATAAGCGTTGCAAATTGTTTTGGGCTTGGGGCCCACGGGCCCCCTGCACCCCAAGGGCCCCTGGGCAGCGGCCCCGCTAACCCGGTTTGTAATCCGTCCCTGATTCAGTTAGATGTGAAAAAAGAAAAGCATAATTTAAAAATAATATTCTGAACTATCCTATTCTTATCCTATGATTTACCAGCAGATATCCTGCCTGCCAACCGATTCTCCTGCGCAAACTTCTGCATGAGATTTCTCCTTTTCTGCTGGCAGTTATCTGGCTGGTGTGCATTTTGTTTGGGTCCAAGCACGTCATCTCATGTACAATCGAGTACTTCAGAGGGCATTTATCCAAGGCCTTTTTGCACATTTTTGAGAGCACAATCTGGCAATTTTTTTTAATCTGAAGGACACCAAGGTCACTTCCACTGCCTTTGGCTCCTGACTGTCTCTGACAAAAAGATGGTTTGTCAAATTTCCAGAATCTTTCTGCACACTCAGCCCAAGGTTAACACTACCTCAGCTGTACATATCAAACCAGCTCAAACTCCATGTTATTCACATATTTTTTACTTCACAATTGTTTGATACATTTGTATGTAAAGATACCAGTGAATTCACAGAAGTCCCACCTTGATGACAGCCATTCCTATATCCACCTCCTTTGGACTGAGCCAGAGTTTTTGCCTGTACAACAGCTGTACATGTTGCTACACAACACTTAAACATTCTATTTCCTCAATGAACTATTTTTTTTGCAGCAAAAGCCATGAAGCAGCAATAAAATCTTTAAAATATGCTTACCAATAAATATGGTTCTCCCATTTAAACACATGTAAAGATAAACCATGGATATTTAAAAATCATGGGTTCGTTAATGAGTTTAAATGTTATTGAATGGCTTACCTTAAACTTCTCCAGTAAGTCTTCAGCGGTGGAGTGGCTCATGTACTGTGATCCCAGAACCAGGACTGCACTCGAGAGCCATTCTCATAATTCACCCAATACCTGACATGCACATCCAGTTGTTTTCTTTTGATGGTCCTGTTCATACTTACGTCAAACATGACAACGAAGCTCCCTTTTAATATATGGAGCGAGTCCAAATCGCGCAAGAAAAGCGGTTTTATCTTTACCACAAGTGACCCTGCGAGTCAGGGAACATCACCCTGGAGACGGTGTGAATGTCATCATTGGACGTATAGGAGTGATGTCGGCAAACCGTTTGCAAAGCCCATAGCACTTCTGCTTTCAGTGTGGGTTGAGGAGGATGTACTGAAGGCATTATTTGTCATGGGATCCGGAGACACTGCCAAAACGGGTGTAGGCCTATCTTTAGAGGTTGTACTTATCTCCACTGAATAAACATAAATCTGGGCTTATTCTATACTGAACAAAAATATAAACGCAACACTCTTGTTTCTGCTCCCATTTTTCATGAGATGGACTTAAAGACCTACAATTCATTCCAGATACACAATATTACCATTTCTCTCAAACATTTCTCACAAATCAGTCTAAATGTGTGATAGTGAGCACTTCTGCTTTGCTGAGATAATCCATCCCACCTCACAGGTGTGCCACATCAAGATGCTGATCTGACATCATGGGTAGTGCACAGGTGTACCTTATACTGCCCACAATAAAAGGCCACCCTGGAATGTGCAGTTTTTTGCTTTATTGGGGGTCTGGGGACTCAGAACCGGTCAGTATCTGGTGTGACCACCATTTGCCTCATGCAATGCAACACATCTTCTTCGCATAGAGTTTATCAGATTGTCAATTGTGGCCTGTGGAATGTTGGTCCACTCCTCTTCAATGGCTGTGCGAAGTTGTTGGATATTAGTGGGAACTGGTACACGCTGTCGTATACGCCGGTCAAGCACATCCCAAACAAGAGCAGCTGACCTGAGAAATAAGAAATAAGCTAAGCTGGAAACCTGGACCCTCCGACCAAGAATGCGTGAAGTACCCTCAGAAGGTCTACTAGAAGATGTACGTAGAAGACTACTACAGATCAGCTGATCTACACCACAGCAACAGTGATCCTTGAGCTGGAGCCGGACCGTCTTTGAAGACTCCGTAAATCTCCGTATAATAATATATATCTACGGGAACGAGAAAGGAGAAAGCAGAGAACAAGAACAAGATTTGTAAATGTAAGATTTGAAGGACCCCCGGCATGAAAAATAGAATAGTTCTCGTCATTAGTGAACATGTGTCTCGTCATTGTGTATCATGGACAGTAAGAGGGGGATCAATAGAGTGTTGTTATTATAACGTCTAAAAAGTCTGTCGATAAATCAATAAGAAAATAAATGAAGTCGTTTTCGCGAACACGCGAACAGGGGCCGGACCGACTGTAGGGGGCGTGGCCAGAGACAGCCATAGCTGTCAAGTCTCCCGTTTTGGCCGGGAAACTACCGTATTTTACTTCTCTTTCCCGCCGTCCTCCCGTATTAGTATTTTCCCGTAAATCTCCCTTATATTATATAGTTGCTGGATAGTGTAGTGGTAAGATCGCCGCCTTTCACACGGGAGACCGGGGTTCGAATCCCGGTTGTGGCCAAAAATATATTTTATATATTTTATATATTTATATTTATATTTATATTTATATTATATTTTATATAATTTATATTATTTTATATTTCCTGTCTTAAAATGTAAGGGATACTGGAGCCTCCCGTTTTGGCCGGGAAACTACCGTATTTTACTTCTCTTTCCCGCCGTCCTCCCGTATTAGTATTTTCCCGTAAATCTCCCTTATATTATATAGTTGCTGGATAGTGTAGTGGTAAGATCGCCGCCTTTCACACGGGAGACCGGGGTTCGAATCCCGGTTGTGGCCAAAAATATATTTTATATATTTTATATATTTATATTTATATTTATATTATATTTTATATAATTTATATTATTTTATATTTCCTGTCTTAAAATGTAAGGGATACTGGAGCCTCCCGTTTTGGCCGGGAAACTACCGTATTTTACTTCTCTTTCCCGCCGTCCTCCCGTATTAGTATTTTCCCGTAAATCTCCCTTATATTATATAGTTGCTGGATAGTGTAGTGGTAAGATCGCCGCCTTTCACACGGGAGACCGGGGTTCGAATCCCGGTTGTGGCCAAAAATATATTTTATATATTTTATATATTTATATTTATATTTATATTATATTTTATATAATTTATATTATTTTATATTTCCTGTCTTAAAATGTAAGGGATACTGGAGCCTCCCGTTTTGGCCGGGAAACTACCGTATTTTACTTCTCTTTCCCGCCGTCCTCCCGTATTAGTATTTTCCCGTAAATCTCCCTTATATTATATAGTTGCTGGATAGTGTAGTGGTAAGATCGCCGCCTTTCACACGGGAGACCGGGGTTCGAATCCCGGTTGTGGCCAAAAATATATTTTATATATTTTATATATTTATATTTATATTTAAAAGCCTGAGGCGACAGTGGCAAGGAAACTCCCTCTAGCAGGAAGAAACCTTGAGTGGAACCTAGACTCAGAAGGGGACCCCATCCTCCTCTGGGCGACCAAGGAGCATGAAACTGCATTTACATTGACATTCATTAGAGTTCATATAGTTATAAAGTCCCAGTTGGTTTCATGTAGTTATATCCAGGAGTCCAGGTGCGGGTTCACACGGTGTAGTCGGCTCGGTATCAGCTCGAAAAAGAGAAGATGGAGAAGAGTTATTGCCCTACACCTAACCGGCAGGACTAAAGCAACTATGACAGCCTGCCTAAAAGAGTGACCTGGAAGGAAGCACAGGCATGAGGGTTTACAGAGGTTTTGGCGTCAAGCCACCTCCCATCCACAGCTTAAGTGATCGGCGAGAGTGGCAGGACGACAGCACCAATCCCCCCTTTCCCCTTCAATCTCAAATAACTATGAACCTCCAGATTTCCCATTCACCTTAGAAAAGAAGATTTAACTATCCAAAAGACTGGCGAAAGAGGTACATCTTAAGCCTTGACTTAAAAGCAGAGATTGTGTCTGAGTTCCGAACACTAATAGGAAGTTTATTCCATAGCTGTGGTGCTTTATGAGCAAATGCTCTTCCCCCAAAGGTAATGTTCTTTATTCTGGGTACGGATAGAATACCTCCATCTCGTCATCTAAGTGTATGATTCGGAACGCAAATGAGGTCACTCACATACTGCGGTGCAAGACCATTTACAGCTTTATAGGTTAAGAGCAGTGTTTTGTAGTCAACACGAAATCTAACTGGCAGCCAGTGCAGTGAAGATAAAATTGGGGTAATATGATTATATGTTTTAGTTTAACTATTGCTAGTAGCGGTTCAATCAATGCTGGGAGCATCGCTGAATAATTTTGATGGAACAGGTTCTAGCATACAAGTAGATGAATTTGAAGATAAAATTAAGTACATCAGTTCTGACTGGTTAACCAATATTCAATATTCAAAATGTTCTGTTTAATTGAGCATATTTTTGGTCAAAAAGTTTCATAAAGTCGTCACTGGAAAATAACCAGTGGTCTGGTTATTAGTCAGCTTGGACACCATAGTAAATAGGAATCTAGGATTATTTTTGTTTATTTCAATTAGTTCTGATAGATACTAGATGATTTGGCGGCACTAAGAGCCTTTTTGTAGCTACCCATAGCCTCTTTCCATGCTAGTTCGAACACCACTAGTTTAGTATGATGCCACTTACATTCTGTAAGGACATAAAACTTATAGGTCCTGCAGGCCCCAACTCTGATCAGCCTGCATCAGTCTATTTCAGAGCTCCGCTGGCCCAGGCAAGACTGGACTCAACTCGTCAAACCACCCCTTTTAAGGAAGGCAAAGGCCTGCCGGCTCCTGAGAGACTGGATAGGAATAACTGGAGCAGCACAGAAAAAGCAAGACCTTTCACCCCCGGAGTGACCAGAGTTCCACAATCAATCCACAGCAACAACAGCTGTCAGCCTCCAGACACAGACACCTTTTCCACTATAAACAGGATAACTCAGCACACATAGATGTTAGGGACAAATACACGCATGTTTGGTCTCGTTTGAATAGGCATGAGACGAGGAGTATTATACTCTCAGATTTAAGGCAGTATAGCTTTTCCTAAGAGAAATACAGAAACTTCGGCTCAACCCACCAAACTGAGAGAGATTCTCTCATGGTAGAACAAGGGAATTACAACCACCCCCTAAAGTGATCTGATTGGCTGGGGACTTGAGAACCAAGGTCAGCAATGCCCCTAAAATTAACCATTGACCGAAATTAGTCAGTCTTCAGAAACATGCCATCACCTGGTCTGGATACTTAAGGAAGGGCTTCAGAAGTAGTCGGGGAGTCACTCTGTAATCAGAGCTCCCGCAGAGAACTGGGTGAAAGTCTATCTGTAGTCAGATACTTTCCACAGAACTTTGTTCACTCTCAGCTGAGGAATGTGAATACATGATATGAAGACAACTGGATCACAACTGGATCACGGGGGAATCATAAGCAGGGAAGAACACACAGGCAAACAGCAGCAGCAACATTAAAGGCAGGACTGAGAAGCACATTTATACAAGGCTAAGCAGGGAGCAAACTAGAGGCACCTGAAATGAGTAACACAAGGGCAGGAAGGAGAGGTAAAACAAACGCGGAACAGGCATGGCACGTTATACCACACTAGGGAGGAAACGGGAGGTTCAGGAGGGCAGGGTGTGGCAGGGATCCGTTTCAAAATTTAATTTTGGCTTGTACAAACCTTGGTAAAAGCTGCAAAAGATCGATCAACCACTTTCTGAGCTATTGTCTTAACAAACAAAGCATCTGTTGGGGTGGCGGTGTCTGGGGAATACCATGTGTAATACACCTTGTGAAGATTTATATGTAAAACAAAATATTTTTTGATTCTATCACACATATAGAAATTATCCATCCATCCATTTTCCAAACCGCTTATCCTATTGGGTCGCGGGGGGTCCGGAGCCTATCCCAGAATCAATGGGCACGAGGCAGGGAACAACCCAGGATGGGGGGCCAGCCCATCGCAGGGCACACTCACACACCATCCACTCACACACACACACCTACGGGCAATTCAGCAACTCCAATTAGCCCCAGCATGTTTTTGGACTGTGGGGGGAAACCGGAGTACCCAGAGGAAACCCCACAACGACATGGGGAGAACATGCAAACTCCACACACATGTGACCCAGGCGGAGACACGAACCCGGGTCCCAGAGGTGTGAGGCGACAGTGCTAACCACTGCACCACCATGCCGCCCCTTATAGAAATTATTCTAGGTTTAAATAGTAATTTAGCTGAGTAACTAGGCTGAAATTCTAGATAGTTGCAATTTTAAGAATTATTACTATTATTCACAGCTTTTAAGCATGCAGTTGGATGACGGATGGATGGATATTCAGCCACCAGAAATGCCAATTGTTGTTAAGAGGATCAAAGTCTGCAAAGTAGTATGCAGGGTTTAAGGCCAGAACACAGCATACTCTCCGACAGAAAGCATAAAGTTCACTGGGGGAATTTCTGTGGCCACTGCCTGAACAGCATGTGTGGAGAATGTTTATGAGGGTCGAGCCATGCAGAGCTGCTGGCCCTGGCATGTAATGATGAATCACAAATCAGTTAAAAATCGGTGCAAATGCATGAAGATTTAAACCGGCTGATGTGGAAAATGAATCACTATTGTAGGAGTACTTCACAGTACTTTAACAGAAAAACTGGTGTAATATTACATTTGATTTCACAATGTGAGTTTGACGTCAGATGTCACTGCGTATCACGTCGACATCGTACGTCAGTTTTTGGTTTTGAGCGAACGCGAGATGATGAATGAATTTGAAACTGAGGACGGCACAGTGGTTAGTGCTGGCTTCGGTCCAGGGCCCTTTCTGTGTGGAGTTCGCATGCTCTCCCCGTTTTCGCCGGGGACTCCAGGTTCCTCCCACGGTCCAAAAGCATGCAGGATAGGTTGACTGGTGAGTCTAAATTGGCCCTGTAGTTGTGTGAGTGTGTGCGACCTGCGGTGTGTAGGTGACTGCCTGGGCTTGGTTCCTGTCTGCGCCCCTTGTTCCCGGGATAGGCTCCGGTCTCCCCCGCGATCTCAGTTGGGATTAAGTGGTTTCAGAAAATGGATGGATGGACGCACCGCCCGATCTTCAATTGGCGGTGTGGCAGCATATTAGCTTTCCGGTAATCACAAACGAGGAGGAAACAGCGAGAAAAGCACAGACAAGACATAAACTGCATGCAAACATTGTAATAGACTGATAACATACACAAACAGGTCCACTGGCACCACCGTGAGCTGAGTGAAGATTATTAAAAGGGCAAAGCACGCTAAAAAGCTGCACATGCAAACCTTAGCTTATTTATTTGATTTATTTTTTTTTATTTACTTATTTTGATTTGGGATTTTTTTCAACAGTATTTTATTCAAATTCAGTTGCACTGTTCACAACAGTGTCAACAGTTCAGAAAGATAAATATAAGAATATTTTTGAATATATTTGTCTGCAGCTCATTCTGCAAAAAATGAGAAAATTGTATCGTGAACTCAGAATCGTGAATCGTATCAAATGGTGAGTTGAATGTATCGTTACATCCCTAGTTCTTACAGTAGTACTATGGTATGGTGGAGCCACATGACAGGAAGGCAGTACATTGCGAAGTCTGTTAAGAACATCATTCGCACTGAACTGCCCTCCATTGACCAGCTGTACTTTAACTGCCACAGTAACAAGGTTCAGTCTATAATCCAGGACTCTGACCACCATCCACAAACACTGACTAGCAGATTCATGAACAGCTTCATTCGCCAAACAATTCAAACCTGCAGCTTTTGCATCCCCTGTAACAGTCATTTCCACGGCAGCTGCACTGTACAGCTGTTACTGCACTTTATCCACCACTGACCACGTATCATCCAGTTTTGTCCTGCTTTGTATCGCACTGTTTCTGCACCATGTTGTCTTGTACTCCCTTGTGTTGTTATGCACCATCTGTGTTGTTCTGAGCAGTGCCATGATGCAATATTACAAAAAGATCTTGAGGAAATGCAGAGTTCTGGAGGAGATTCTCACAGATCATGGCATGTGTTTATACTGAAGAAACTGTACAAATTGCTAGACATAAAACACAGGACTGGCAACTGTGGTACGTTTTAACACCTTGATAAAAAACTTAAAATCCATAGTAAGTAGGACAACCTCATAGAACCTTTACTAGTCATTGTTCAGAAGATTAACACGGATTAAAAACCATTACTATGAAAGCACGCTAATCAGTTAAGTTGATTATGTGGAGAGAGAGAAAAAAAACTGTCTTTGAAAAAGATCAACCATAGAACGAAGCTGCAGCATTGACACCCCCTAGTGGTGATTTGAAGATAGTTCTGTCTGTAGCAGCTAAGCAGTAGATTTGGCGTCAGGTGCCATGACAAACTCAGTGCTGCTCGGTTTGAACGGCAGAAGCACAAAAATAAAGGGGGCATCTACTGCACGCCCCCCACCCTTGAAAATGGTACAAATTATCATGCAACAGTTTTCTTAAGTAAGTCTTTTTGGGCGTCTGCAGAAACCTCCACGATGCGATTGCCCTGATTAAGAAGTGCGCAGCGGATACAATTTGGGATGCATCGTTCATCCGATTTATTAATATATAATTATTAGTATGTCTATATTATTTTAGAAACGTTACTTGACGAATATTTTTCATTGAGATTGATTCCCCGTTTAAAATTTTGGTGACACTTCATATTTTTTAAGAGAGACAGACAATTTGACGCATGCAATTTGCAGAAATATGTTGTGCCGCTATAAAGTACACAGGCAGCATGACAAACATAAGTACTCACTGAAGCCACGACATACGCCCGGCTGGCCCCAGCGGTACCCCTAAGAAGAAGGCTTTTTTCACAACCCACGACCATCACGAGGGCAAAAAAAACTGAATAGCCTAGAATTTAGTTAATTACAAGGCACATATTTATTGGAGCAAGAGCTCTAACATAAAACTACCTTGTAATTATAAAGTATTATGGCTGTGAACAATGTACAAACAGGCACAGAAAGTAAAATACTCCAAAAATGCAAAGAACCTAAATATTTTTGTTTCCACCGATTCACTCTTGATGTGTTAGGAGTCACAGTTCAGTAGCCTATTCTTCAGTATCTGCAATTTAAGACCACCAACTGCTCTTTCTCCTCCTTCGCTCGTCGGCTCAGAGTATTGGACTGGTAAGTAATGTTGCCCTTTTGGTTCCAGCAGCACTCTCTGCTTCCTCTGCCATGTGCTCAGCATCCTTTTGTAAACTCTCACATACACTTTCCAGTGAGACTCTCTTCCTCTTGAGTTCCTCAAGTTTTCTTTTTTGCTTTTCGCTCATCTTTCACCTTTGGTCAGAGGCGCTTTGGTTGCTCCCCCACACACTCTGACATGGTCGCATATAAGCCTCTGTGCAACAACTGTTTCCTCTGATAAGTTGCAGGTCTCCACCTCTATTCGTTCCACTTCGGCTTGCCCATAGGACAGCAGCAGCAAGTTCTTGCAGAACATCCAGAGGTCAGGATAAGGCCCACTAACTTTTTGATGTAAAAAGACATCAACTTTGGATGGTGCTGAAGAATGAAGGATATAAAATCCAAGCCTTTTGCCTCATTGTGCAGGTGATTATCAGACTGCTGGGATATTGCATCACCTGTAATTACATTAATTACAGTAGATTAGATGCAGATCAACAATGTCAATACACAGAATCACATGTAGAATAGGAAAGTGATTTATAACCCAATTTTCCTATGATACCATAAATGTGCAATCATTTTAATTTAATCTTGAGATATCTCTAGGCTCATCAAAGAAAATATAACTGGGCTGATGCTTCTTTTCAAACACCAAGAGTCGGTCTTCTAAATACTGCTAAAATCTACGTGTTAACACTATTCAGTTCAGGGACGGATTATGGGTTGTGTGGGCCCCTGGGTAAAACGTTCGCGAGGCCCCCCCCCACCACCACCACCTGCACCACCACCACAACCACCACAAGTCAAGGGCCCTTGGCAGCCAAACACCCTCCCTATAGGGTCAGGGGACCTTGTAGGCAGAGGATCAAAGAATGTAGGCCCTCTAAAATAGACAAACGAAAATACATTGCTGATAAGCGTTGCAAATTGTTTTGGGCTTGGGGCCCACGGGCCCCCTGCACCCCAAGGGCCCCTGGGCAGCGGCCCCGCTAACCCGGTTTGTAATCCGTCCCTGATTCAGTTAGATGTGAAAAAAGAAAAGCATAATTTAAAAATAATATTCTGAACTATCCTATTCTTATCCTATGATTTACCAGCAGATATCCTGCCTGCCAACCGATTCTCCTGCGCAAACTTCTGCATGAGATTTCTCCTTTTCTGCTGGCAGTTATCTGGCTGGTGTGCATTTTGTTTGGGTCCAAGCACGTCATCTCATTGTACAATCGAGTACTTCAGAGGGCATTTATCCAAGGCCTTTTTGCACATTTTTGAGAGCACAATCTGGCAATTTTTTTTAATCTGAAGGACACCAAGGTCACTTCCACTGCCTTTGGCTCCTGACTGTCTCTGACAAAAAGATGGTTTGTCAAATTTCCAGAATCTTTCTGCACACTCAGCCCAAGGTTAACACTACCTCAGCTGTACATATCAAACCAGCTCAAACTCCATGTTATTCACATATTTTTTACTTCA